>NC_141619.1:52380673-52560673 GCF_047967505.1 Dipteris shenzhenensis | reverse complement strand
ATGGAAGAGACAAATTTAAGTCAGAGAAAAAGCCTTGAGCTGCTTGAGAGTCACTTTGATCTCTCCCCCATATATGATGAAGGGTACGAATCTAGTTTTGGAAACCTTGATGCTATGGACTCGTTAGCAGAGATGACATTATCCTCCAAGGCATGGCACATTGGGAGCAATGTCCCTTCACGAGAGTTGGAGTAGCCAAACTAGCAATAATTAGATGTATGAGTGACGATAAGAGAAATCTATTGTGAGGAACTTCGACTTGCTAAGTAGAGAAGATTCCCAATTGCATGGGAATTGCTAAAAAGCAAGACATAGTTTGATACGGTTCCGAGAGCCCGCCTCCTCGGACGCCTACAAGATTTGGGGTATGATCAGGAGATAATCTGGGCCGTCATGGCACTTTACGAGAGTGTCCCAGGCAGAGTCCGGATAGAGGAGATTAGGAGCACTATTGGGATCAAACAAGGGTGTCCTTTATCACCCACCCTGTTTGGCCTCTACATTGACGAGCTTGAGACAATTATGCAGACATTGGGAGGAGATGGGTGCTCTCTAGTTGGCATGCTGAATCGGATATTGCTTTGTCAGTCCTTTTGTGAGTCCCATGATTTGAAGGTCAACCTCGGTAAAACCAAGGTTATGATCTTCAATACATCTCGAGCCGTTATGCACCGGCAGCAATTCATGTTCACGTTTGACGGGTCGCCTGTTGAGATTGTTTCGTCATATACATACCTTGGGGTTATCTTCTCTGGACCTATCTTCACTATGAGACCCGTGCTGCAGGCCTGCCTGAGCAAGGGATACGCTTCATTGCTACAGCTGGATGCAGTATTTCAGGTTGTCACCTATGTTTACCGGGTCAGGGGGTACGTGGATTGCACTTCTAGGTGCAACAGATTACCATGGCTAGCATTGTCCTCTTCTATGGCACTATTAGTGGTGGCAGGTGACGAGAGATGCTGGTATGCATGCACAAAGAGATGGTTTGAGCGAGTGGGGCTCCACATGGATAGACTCCCTCCCTTCTAGTATAGCATTGATACGCTGTTCTCTCCTCTCTTGTGACACGAGGTCAACCAAGTCATCCGCGAGGATCTTTTACAGCTACACACATTCCGAACCTAGTTGGGACTGACTGAGCTTCCAGTGAAGTCTGCTTCTACAGGGATCGTTGTTTACATATCATGGAGGAGGTTTTCATTGACCCACCAGGATATACGTGGATTTACTTACCTCACTCACTGAGGATTTCTATTGGGCAGTTTTGGGTCTCTTCACATAGACTACACATTGAGAGTGGCAAGGCAGAGGGTCTACGTCGGGAGAGGCGCATATGCACATTATGTGACACACATGAGGTCGAGTCGGAGGAGCATTTCATTTTCAAGTGCCCAGTTTACTACGAGATCCGAGAGCGCTTTTACTTCCTCTTTAGAGATAGTTCTGGCATGTTGTTTTGATTTCTTGCCTAGAACTGCTTGGCAGTCAAGCACCGCGAGCGTCTACTTCGATCACAGAGATAGGAGGAGACCTCCTCCTTGGTAGACCCTTCTCAGAGCTTGATCACGGAGTTCTTCTAGCCAAAGCATATGGACCCCCATACTACGAGGCCCCGACATGATTGGGATCTAGGGCCAGTGACACGATAGTTTAGAGTGAGGGTTGACGCACATATTACTCTTAGGAATATCCTCTCTCTGTTCAAAGTCGGGGCTGTTCCGACAGGGGTCTTTGTAGCCCTTGTTAGGCGTAGAGCTATGACCAAGAGATGACACAGGACCATGCCCGCGAGCAGTCGACGACACTATATCACCGACTTCATGCTTCCGCTGTCTCATCCACTTGGATGACTTGATGATGATGTTGATGATGAGGATGATGATAATGATGACGATGATGATGATACTGATGTGTAGTCGATCACTCTGACATGACTATGTTATACTTAGCACTATCGATAGGGGTCACTGCAGCCCTTGTTAGGCGCAGAGATATGACTAGGAGATGACACAGGATCACACACGCCAGCAGCTAACGACACTCTATCGCCGACTTCATGCTTCCATTGTCTCATCCACCTGGATGACCTGATGATGATGTTGATGATGAGGATGATGACGATGATGATGATACTGATGTGTAGTCGATCACTCTTACATGATGATGTTGTACTTAGCACTAGCTTTTTGCATTCTGGATGCTCGTGTAGTACCTCCACCCTCACAGTTTGCTTGTATCATGATTCTCACAGGCTCATAGACCCATCGGTCTTCAGAAGACTTTAATAAACTTTCTTTCTTTCTTTCATGAAGCCGAGTTCCACTTTATAAAGGAAAAGGTGGCAACGCAAGAAGTGGATCTCATATTTTGCACCATAATTTAGTAGGTAGTTTACATTTTAACAAAAACCCTTGGTGAAGGGACATGCTTAGGTTGTTGAATATAAAACTTTTGAACAACAAAAGTCGGAATTTGTACGATTGGATATATTCTAGTCTTAGAAAGGCATATATTAAGGGAGAGTGTTAAAAAGGTGATATTTGGTTTATGTGCTACTTAGCCATTTCTAGACGAAAAACTGTTGTTTTGAAATTTCGACATTAGTAAATTGAGCAAGGGCAGCTTGTCTATGTATTGGGCATGTAAAATTTTTTAGCCTATCATGTGGCATGGCTACATCATCTAGGATTTTGTATTGCATTGGTCTATATTAGTTGTCTTATGTTATTTTTCTCACACACATATTTAGGCTGTCCCTCTTTGACTGGGAGAGTTTAATCAATGGAAGTTGGTCACTTTCTCGTTTCCTTTGCATTTATGTGCTCCAAACATGCTCCAACTTTGCTTTCTTCTTTTCTTTGCATTCTTGTGTCCAAACACTCCCTCAAACTTCAATGTTGCTTGACCTTAGATGAAAATATGAATACAAAACTTGTTGCAAGCTACCATACATATCTTGTCGTACACCACCACTTTGGGTAAGGGCTCTTCAATGGGGCAGCATACCATAGGACCTCAATGGGGGCCTAAACTCCCATGAGAAAGCTTGCATAACACTTCGTTGAGAGACCACAACTATGGAGTGGATCATAGTCTTCTCTGGATCTGTTACACATGCACGAATAATCTAGGAGGTGTTAATAGTGATAAAGGTCTCACATACAATTGAATGGTGTCAGTTTCTAGATTACTAGACTAGGGGATTGATTGGTATGGACTTTTCAAGTAGTTGACATGTGACAAGATAAATTGTAAAACGTGATTCGAGCCTTTGTATAGGGAGGTTTAATTTTAAGGTGCCAATCCTAGAGAATGGAGTATCACTTCTAGTAAGGTTGGTGCACCACTTGTGAAAATATCACCGAAAGGAATTTATGATCTTTATTACTTCTTAACTTACCTTACTTTGACCCATTAAACATGACTATGAACTAAGCCTGAGTAACTCCTTCATTCATCTATTTGTCATGATTGTGCATGGATCCAAAAACCTCAACCATTGTTTGTGGACGTGAGTGGGGACCTTGGTTTGGCTTGATGTTATTCGACTAAGTTGGTTCTTTACAGGTCACTTAATCCTCTACGAGAGTAGTTGCATGGTTGGGACTATATTATGGCTAGCAATATGGTTTCCCTGTCTCGGCTATTTTTCTTGGCTCTTGGATGTCGGTGTCGCTGGCGTAGGTTTTTTTGGGCTGCCCACCCACCGTTCCAAAAGACATATCAAATGGGCGAGGATTGCTAGGCTTGACGCTTAATGCAATTGGAAGGCAAGATGTCGACATGCATCTCTTTCAGACTTATGGTTAGATCTGTTTCCTATTTTGAAGAACTGACTATATGTTAGGTTCGTCTCATGGTAGCAAATCAACTTCTATGCATGAGTTTCTTTTTACACTTGGAGATTTTGGCATTACACTATGTTGCTCTCCACCCAAAATGGCTTTGATTTCCATTGTCTTGATTTATGCCTTGCTCTATTATGTATGTAGTAATGTTTTGCCTCTTGATGCTTGTGTCGTGACTCATAATGGGTACTAATGTAAACGTACACTCCAAAGATGTGCAAGCAAGTTATGGCCTTTGTGTGCAATTGTCTGAAAAAGCTTTCTGCTTGTTGCAAGTAATAATGAAAGAGGAAGGTCATAATTTATTGCCCCTGATAGTATGCTAGTCCAAGATTTGATGTCTGCCTCCGCTTGGGAAGTCCCTGGCATATCATTGCATGACCTTCTATTCGCATTACCAAGCCTTCATAGCAATAAGGTTAGATTTTTCATGCTGTTTCTTCCATTGCTGCTTGACCTGCTCTCTAGCTTCTCTGCCCCATTTTGTACCTCTCCCCTTGCACCCTTGATGTCGCCCTCTTCCTAGCTTCTTTGCCTTTCTCCTCAGCTCGTTGCCTCCCAGTTTTGCCCAACTCCACTCCTGTTTTTGCCTCTCTACTGTTGGAAATAGAAGATAGAATCACTCAATCCTCAGGATAAGCTTCAACTCCAAGTAGACTAACTCTCTTGATCACAATGATGCTCACCTCACTCAGAAAACACAGCACAAGGAATAGCAAAGGAAAGGAGAGAACTCAAAGTATTCTCATCCACTTATCTGTGGGAAAAACAGGCTCCACAGCACTACAAAACATCCAGCAAGGGGATAAACCAAGCTGAGAACTCTCTCTACTACTGCTGGATGCACTGCCTGTGGTAGAAGGCTTCAGAAAACTTGGACGGAGAATGAGGGAGTAGAGGGGGCTTTATATAGCCCCTGGAGCAGGGCTGTAAACCGACCAGCAGGGGGCCGACCCCCTACCCTATTCACCGGCCTGTGCAGCCTGTGGGCCGACCTGTTTAGTTGGCTCCTGACCTGCCCTAGTTGGCCTATAAAAGGTCCTCCTGCGGGGCCCTTTTGGATTCTGATTTGATGCGCATATGCAGCCCCCAAATCTGCTTCTGGAGGCGCCTCCACACAGCCTTTGTCCTTGAGCTGTGATCCCCCCAAACCCCTATGAACTAATGCGTTTTTATCCCCTCCAATCGGGGGCTCATAGGTGGGGTCATTGATCTCGATTATCTACCTCCTGTTTCTGCCTCTCTACCTCCCGTTTCTGCCCCCTTCATGTTGTTGCTATGACTCTAAGGGTGTAGCATGAGCTGGCATTAATGATGGGGTTAGGTCCAAGTGTTGGACCCTTTAGAATAGGTCAGTTAGTATACCAATATACGGGTGCCCTTAGGATAAGGACACTTGGGGGTAATTCTAAGATATGAGCTATGGGTGGATGGACTCCTTGGGATATTGGGATCTTGAGTAGGCCTATGCTTAGTCTGATCGAACACTTGGACTGGTGGAATCCTGTGGTATGGGACACGCGGTTGTGGTCATGGACGTGGCACAGTGCTTGACTAACCTCGGGTTTCAAGGGTGATCCTTTATATAGGATCTATGGCTTGGTGGCGAGCTTGCTAGCTTCACATATATAGTCTTCCTAAGCTATGTAGGTCTTGGCATCAGAGTGGAACTTGGATTACACCCAGGCTTGGGCTTGGGTGACGCTTGCCTAGGGTGCCCATTTCAGTTGGCATGAGAGCCACTCAGTCGCTAGAATATGGGCACTAATCCTCATTTGCATGAAGATTTGATGTTGTGAGCCATCAATGTCTTGGCTGAGTTATATGAACTAGATGGTTACATATCTACAACAGCAGTATTTATAGCAGAGTGTGCCACGGGCATCCACCGTTTCTTGTGATTCCTTTGTTAGGACAAGAAGAAGAAAAAGCCTGAATATGTGTAGTCTTGGCACACATTTCAGTTTGGTGAAACTATCAAGAAGTTCATTGTGTAACTGTTGTGGGAGCATACTTGCGTGACAAGTTATAACACGTGTATTTGGTTCCAAGAGTTGAAGAGGACATTTCAAGCACCTTTCTTTTGGGCAAAGTTTAGAATTAAATTCATTGAGAAGTTTTAAAGGAACCTGATGGTTTGAGAATTTGTTCAAACTCAAAAGGCTATCATGATGGGGAAAGAACTATCGTGTACAACAACAAATTTATGTTCTACCTTTTCTAACTAGGTATGGCGGTTGCTCTATTGTAGTGGTCTCCCAAGAGACTATTAGAATGAGGTTGCCACTATAAACTTACACCATTGGAGGATGTAGTTTGTTTTACGAAGACCTGTGATGATATCATTGTGTTGTGAGGCGACAAATATGCTCTTGGTGGTCGTTAGTTGGTAGTTTCAAAGGCCTTTGTCAAAAGAATAATCACCTAGCAAAGGCTCTGCACCAGTAAGAGTCCTATGGCAAACTTTCCTTGAAAGCAATAGCGAAAGGATTGAGGAAAACGAGTGAAGGACACGGAGCATTCCTTCTATTTCAAGTTTCACAAAGTTAGTCTCATTGCCAAGAATTGTACCATTATTGCTCCAAGAAGAACATAATGAGTCAAAGTAGTTATGGGAGAATGGTAAAGTAGTTCATGTGGCATAAGTTTCCATACCGATGATGTCCATTGAAATTTCTAGCATTGGTTTATTTACTTCTAGCAAGACTTGTGAGAGTTGTGATTTGTTTCATTGATGTTTGGTCCCACATGATCTTTTAATCATGCGTGCGGCCATAAACATATGTGACTGAATGTTCTTTTTTATAATGCAGCTACTCACAACTTATCGAAATGTCTCTTATGTGAGAGTTGAACCTGCCTATGGTGGGCAGTAACCACTCATATATTGTGAAGTTTGCCCAGGGTGATTGCGAGGTTTGAGATCATAGTGTACCTGCGGTTCAATTACGAACTCAGGAATAATATGAGGAGAGTCTCTCTTTTCATATTTCGAAGATGGACCGCATAGGATGTATTGGTTGGCAAAGTGTGGTTCTTTCGGTAGAACCTGTTGAAAATGGGGAGAGGGTGAGAGACACATGATTGGAGACAAGATCTGAGGCACGAAGTGATGTTGATAGATAGATAGATTGTATATCACAGCAAGTACATTGCCTCTTTTATAGGCTGGGCAAGCCTTATCTTCCCACACTGATACCTCATAGATGAGGTCACACACAAGAGAATCTAGATCCTATAATCTAGGGGAGGAATCACACCTACCACATGAGGTGGCACAAGTGGCCTCAAGACTCTTCACACTCACACAAGTGTAGGACACTCCTAGGACTGTAGGACCACTAGGACCACACACACTAGGACTCCGATTCCAACAAACCCCCCTTCGGAGCTAGGGTGAAAAACTATGACATCATCCAGACTGTGCATCCCAGGCAATCTCAGAGGTTAACAACTGAGCATAATTCAGAGGTTGAACCAAGCACTCTCATGGCTTAGGTGTCAACGTGATCAGAGACTCAAATCTGAGCATGGATGCATGACCAACCCATAGGTCTAGGGAGTACACCAACATCTTGGAACTTGGCCAGGCCTGATAAAGGAAAGACATAACAACTCCCCTGTCTCCTAATTGGGTACATGGAAATAAGTGGAGCCCTTTATAGGACAAGGCACACAAAAATGACAAATTATTACATCATTTTAGGGGGACTACCCAAGGCAGAGTACCTAACACACATGACTCTAGAAAGCCCACTCTTCATCTATCACCTCATGGAGGGATAGACCAGAAATAGCAGCAGTGCAGGCTTGTTCCTCAGGTCCAGAAGGTGTAGCTTCATCATCTTCGTCCTCGCTCTGCTCCGCAACCAGATTGGCATGTTCTTTGGCTTGTACCTTTGCCATTTTCTTGAAGCAACGATCCTCTGGATGGCCAAGTTTCTGACAGTAATTACATTTAAGAGGTTTTCCTTTCTTCGTGGGCTTATTCTTGAGAAAGAATGCTTTGCCAGATTCGAAGGAAGATTCTGCTTTCTCTGTAAGCCTACGGTCCTCATCAATGAGATGAGCTACCATATCCTTAAAGCTCATATTGCCGCTGACTCTTAGGACAGCAAGGATCTCATTGTACTTGGAAATGTCTTTAATACTTGAGAGAAGTACAGCAACTTGATCATCATCTTCAACAATGGCTCGGATGGCAGATAATTGTTGGAGAATTGACCCAAGATTGCTCAAGTGTTCATTGAGGGTTTCAGTTTCCTTCATCGGAAGAGTTTTTGTTTGAGAAATACTTTGGAATTATTGATCTTATTTCCAAACAAATTCTCTAATTTTTCCCAAACGTCATTTGCTGTCTTATCAAAATCCACATGGTGGATAAGGTTGTCAGCTAAAGCTAGGCCAATGATAGCCATTGCTTTATCATTTTGGTTCTCCCACCAACTGATTCTAGCATCATCACCTTGGGGTTTTGGCTCCTTGCCATTGGTGATATTCCATATGCCTTCTCGCATAAGAAGAAGCCGGAGTTTTGTTTGCCAAGCTGGGAAATTGCTCCCTGAGAATTTCTCGATGAAAGAGGAGTTTTTTATGCTATCCATTGGTGGGAAGGTCTTAGCTGTTATTACAGCCAGTGTCTAAATCCCTTACAATGTTTACTCAGATTTCAAAAAAAGGCCCAAATTTTACATGGTAGAAGCTTCAATTATGCCAAAGGAAGACACAAGACATAAAAGCCCTAAATTTTTGGGTTAGGGTTGCTGCAAAATTAGGGTTTGCAGAAAATTGGGGCTTTTCTAAATTTCTGACAGAAGAGTTCTCGTTCAACGGTTGGGAACCCTCACATCATGAAAACACCCAAAAAATTCGAGAAGTTGAGCATAAATTGTAAAGGGGCGAAAATTAGGGTTTTGGGCAGGAAATTGGTCACCAACAGGGCCTGTGGCAGTCAAAATGACGACTGAATTGCTGCAGCATGTGATCCATTCCGACTGAGGGAATTACGAAAGGGGAGCTGCAACGTGGGCAGAGAGGTGCAGCGTAGAGCAGCAGTTGCGTGGGCAGGAGCTGTAGCGTGGGCAAGAGTTGGAGCAGCAGCGTGGGCAGCTTCGGGTCAGTAAGAGTTGCGTTGACGTGCGAGTCGATGGCCACGGCCCTCAGAACGTCAGTTGGCAGTACATGCGAGACGCTGCCAAATCATCGACGGATTTTGACACCTTCGTAGGAGCTGTCGCAGGTCTAGCTACGTGGGCAATAGGAGAAGTTGCGTGGGCAACTAGAAGTAGCGTGGGTGTACGGGCACTCAGCAGGCTTGAGCAGGTACAAGATCCGCAAGATGACGGGCAGAATGGTGCAGCATCAGGGAAGATAGCGGAGAGGCGGTAGCAGCAATGTGCAAGGTGTGAGCAGATTGCGAGGGAGACCGACTGCTTCAATCTGTTGCTGGTCGGCAGCTTCTCCAGATCTGGTGGTGCATCGAGCGTAAGTAGAGGCAGCAGAAGAGTGGCGCAAGTGTGGCAACGAAGGATGGGCAGGACGCTTCCTCCATGACGAGTGCCTCCCCTTTGCTTTCGCTCCCCTTCATACGCAGCTATGGAAGGTAGGTGTGCAGCTCCACGTTGATGAAGCTCATCACCTCAAGGAGAGGCTAAGGAGAAGAGGAAATCACAAGTAGCTACAAGAGGAGCTCACGAGGAGAGGAATGCCATCAGGCAGGAGCTTCAAGGTGACTCTGATACCAACTGTTGAAAATGGGGAGAGGGTGAGAGACACATGATTGGAGGCAAGAGCTGAGGCACGAAGTGATGTTGATAGATAGATAGAGTATATCACAGCAAGTACATTGCCTCTTTTATAGGCTGGGCAAGCCTTATCTTCCCACACTGATACCTCATAGATGAGGTCACACACAAGAGAATCTAGATCCTATAATCTAGGAGAGGAATCACACCTACCACATGAGGTGGCACAAGTGGCCTCAAGACTCTTCACACTCACACAAGTGTAGGACACTCTTAGGACTCTAGGACCACTAGGACCACACACACTAGGACTCCGATTCCAACAGAAGCTTTATGTGAATTATGTGGGCCACACTATTACTTTTTGTATACAAGGTCAGCATATAACTTTGGAAGTTGACCTCAATGGCACCATGGCTGAATTTTGTAATCTACAGCTTGTTAATAAAGATAGGCAATTATCACTTCATGATGCTTCTACATCTTTCTTATCTTTAACTCTATGGATGTCAATTTAATGATGAATGAGCTAGTGCTCTCATGTTTGTTTCATTAAATCTGATTTTACAGCTATCTCATGCGATCCGGTTGGGAAGAGTATCTTCCCATGGCTAAGTTTGCATATAATGGTGCAAAATGTACACCCACTAAGCTCAGTCCATTTGTATTATGTATGGATACTAGCCTAAGGCTCTATGGACCGTTGGTCTATAGAACATAAAGGTACGAGCGGCAGCTGATTTTCTGCAATTGCAGCAAGACATGTTGCAGTTTGCGAAGGAAAACGCTTGCACAGCTTAGGATAGAGCTTAGTCTTATGTAAATCAGAAGCACTTGCCTCAAGTTTTTACGAAGGTCAAATTTGTTTATCTCATAATCCAATAACATTCGTGGGATTTACGAATTGGTGAAGTTTACAAGCTTTCAGTTCATTATTGTGGACCTTTCAAGGTTATTTGTATAATCAATAACGTAGCTTATGAGTTGGAACTACTGCCTGATGTAAAGGTACATCCGGTTTTCCATCTAAGTCGCCTAAAGGAGAAATTAGGCGAGATTGATAATCTTGTTTTAGTAGATTAGCTTGTTTCATTACAATATCTGCCATTATATATTCTTCATGAACTAGAAAGAGTTTTGGATTTTTTTTTTCCATGGAAAAGGGTTATGAAAAAACGCCATAGAGCAAAGTGTTCAAGGCATCAGATACACCATGCACTATATGAGAAAGCCTACGAGGCTCAAGCACAACTCAAATGAAAAAGTAGGAATTACAGCTTGTAAGTAAAGGTACATCTGGTTTTTCATGTAAGTCGCCTAAAGGAGAAATTAGGCGAGACTGATAATCTAGTTTCATGCATGAGCTTGTTCCATTACAAGATCTAGTAGTTTTGGATTTTTTTTTCCATAAAAAAGACTTCTATTAACTTTGAAAAAATGCCAAAGAGCAAAGTGCTGAAAAAACGCCAAAGAGCAAAGTCTTGATGATCGAATACACCATGCACCGTATGGTAATTTTTACAAGGGTCAAGCCTAACTCAAATGAAAGAGCCAAGATTGACGCAGAAAATGCCACCCCAAGCTTGTAGAGACCTAAGAGAAAAAATGTTAGTCTCTCTATTTCTTGAGGGAAATAGTTCTTCTAGCAATAGCAACTAGAAGATCTTTTCATACTCAACTAGGTGGCCATCAATATATGTACCGTGTTCGTCCATTTACTGGCCAAGATATGAGATGGGTGGACTTGGGAGCCTTCAAGTGCCTTTGTGCATCTGGAACTCCAAAATATCCCAAGCTGATATATGCTCACTATGATCCCCCAACAAGTGTCCATTATGTGTGTTTGTAGTGAGAGAATGGAACATGAGCCAAACGGTAGGCCTCAACCAAATGCCATCGAATCGAGAAAACCCATGAGGATATATGCATGGTATAAAAAATTGAAGGTTCAGTAAGAGAGAGCCAAGCCATTGAACCCCAAGTGATGAAAATTGGGGAGGGAACAAAGCTACCCACAAGTCTTGCGATTTCCTTCCAAACAACCGTGGCCTATCTGAGAAGCATGGCAGGCAAGAGGAGGTAGTTTCAAATTTGGACCTCCATTGGTTTACTGCAATTTCTCCATGAATAGAAAGCCAAATGAAAATGGTGTTTTTTCTATTCCTAGGAGACTTCTTAAGCCTTCTGAAACCGGCCTCTAATCACTCAGAGGGCAGTGGAACTAAACCTTTAATCACTTCAGCACTTATTTACAGCTCACAAAGCATATATCACAACCATTAACCATTGCATGATCACCATTTGGCATTTACCCATTTGTTCACAAACAAAACCACTGAAAAAGGGATGGAGGCTAGAATGCCCCTGCTCAACAAACATAGACAAGTGCACCCGATTGGCCCCAAACACCGTGGCGCCCCTTTCGGTATTTCTTTATATTTCACAGTGAAATGATTACAAGTTGCATCTGGGAGACCTTCCCTGCAACTGAGCACACAGCCCCAATTCACTAAGCCTTCGCAAGGCTTTCAAGCATAGAACACCATCACATAAGTGCACTTAACCCATAGGCTCAACCCAAAGGCATTCTCTTTTCCGAGTGCAATTCCATTGGCTGTCCAGATGCAATCACACTGCACCCCAGCTGCACTCTCTTTGAGTGGTTTCCAGATGGCATTCACAAAGCTTTTCAAAGCTCCAAAATAAAATCAGCAAAGTACCCAACCAAAGAATGACTCATGTAGCACTGCCTGGGCACCTGTGAGCCAAGAAAGAGACGGCACACGAGGCCAACCAATAGCTTATGGCAAAAAGAAATTGCAGCAGCAAAATCACAACTCACCAAGTCCTAAAAACCCGAACCAAGTCCTCAATCACCAAGAGGACATAGTAGCCAATGCCCAATTGCATTCTCAGCCAAAGAGGAGTTCAAAGGCATGAAAGAGCATTTACAAGAGCCGACCAGCAAGAATTCCACTGAAAAATGTGAAAAGAAGCACTTCTGTCGCGAAGAAATGGGAGTTCTTGGGCTCAAAAGAAGCGTGCTTCAGAGAGGAATGCATTGAGAAGGTTTTGGAGAAGTTTCATCGCCGGAAAGTCCTCCAAAACTGAGAAAAACCAGTCAACCAGCGCATGGGACCACTCGAAATTCAACAGAAAGCTGTAGCTTTGCAAGAGGAGAGGCCCAGGAGGCGGTAGAAGCAAAAATCCAGAAAAAGCCACTTTTGCAAATTCGACCAGCAAAAGAAGTGCTTAGCTCTGCCCGTTCTACCAAATGCACGGAGAGAAAAGCATATCACTGCGAAGGGGAGGCAGAGGGGAAGCCATCGGGCCAAACAGAAGTCGAGGAATCCAAATGGGTGAGGAGTTATGAAGAAAAACGGAATTAAGCTGAAGGAGGCTGAAAAACCAGTCCAAAATCTCAACAAAGGGAGAAGATGAGAGAGAAAACCACACATGTGAAGTTTAGAAGGCCCAGGAAGGTCCAGGAATGGCAAAGGAGCATGTAGAAGGCACTAGAGTCCCCTGGAACTCTAGGGGGGGCCACTGAAGGTACACGGCTCTCTAGGGGGCCCATTAAAAATGCCACATCATCATTTCCTAACAACCACTCTTTAATTTCTTGGAATGCCTTTGGGCCTAGGGATTAATTATGCTTATGTGCTAGGCACCATGACGCGTTTAATTACACATTATTAAGCCCATGCTTGGACTTTCAAAAGTTGTCACGGTCTTGTAGTACATTAAAGTACTTAGAATTTCACGCCCCCGTGACATACCTCTCTCTTGAAATAGCAAACCACAGTTTGCTGTCCCAAAACACAAGAGTAAGCATGAAATATAGCATAAAAGAGTATACAAGAAAGCCGCAGCTATAGTATACAGAGATAGTGAAAATATGGCTAGGAGAGGCATGCATCCATCCATATACACTGCTCAAAATCCATGTGATCCTCGGCGATCAATAGTCAAGATGCATCAATATCATGAAGTCTCACAGCAGAAATATTGTCAGCTTAGTATCTCGGATGAAACATACAGTGTCATCAAGCGACCTCATGAAATCACGGTGAGCCCGTCTATACTGAGGGAGTGGAGGTGCTACCCCCCTCTCGAACATCAGGTAATGCTCCAGACGCTCGCTCTGCTGAACTACCTGTAGGAGCCCGGGGCTCTAATTGGAAAGCATCAAGGTAAAGCTGCAATATCCCAGGTGAATCTGCCAGTTCACCTTCCTCCATCCATTTCGCATCAAGTGATGGAAACAATTTGGCCATTTGATCTGCTGTAATTTTCTTTCTGACTGGCACAAAGTGGGCTTGTTTGCTAAACCTGCAAATTATTGTCCACAATCCATCATGTTCAGTAGGAGTACGTGGAAGATCAAACACAAAATCCATAGCTATGCTTTGCCATGGTCTATCCGGAATTGGCAAAGGGTGTAACAACCCAGGTGCCTTTTGCGTGTCAAACTTTACTTTCTGACAAACCATGCATGTTCTCACATATCCTTTCACATCTTTCCTCAAAGATGGCCAATAAAAGTGTTGCTCCACTGCTGTAATTCCTCTATGTCCTGCATATGGAGGAGCATGACTTTCCATTATGACTTTCTGTCGCATTTGTTCAGTGACACAGAGTCATCCATGCATCAAAATGAAACCCTCTTTCAACATATAGTGATCATGCCTTTGACCATGAGAAAGCTGATCATAAATAGTTGAAAAATCAGCATCATTAACATATTGATCTTTCATCACATCTAACAGATTGTTGTAAGCAATGCTCACTGCTTTTGAGGGCTCCACGTCTCTTTCAGCTCAGGTGGAGCAATTCTTTTACTCTTTTGGATGATTCTGGAGACTTTTGTGAGCTCGTGGCGTCCACTTTTATTGATACTTCAGCTCATTTGGAGAGGGCATTGACTCCGAATAGCACGAGTGTAACTGGCCTTAGAACACTAAGGGTAGTGTATTTGTCTCTACTATCTCACAAAAATGAAAATACAGCCAATTTAATTGATTGCCTTTGTTCACAAACCAAACTCAAAGCATAGAACTTCACTGCACAGCATCATGGAACCATTCAAGCCAAGGGAGGCTAGAAACATAGAGAGTGACACCTGTTGGCCCCAACACTTGGCGCCCCTTGCGGTATTTATTTAAACTGGTTAGCTCAAAGATACAAAGGGACTCCCTTCTAGAGCTCACCCGTAGGTGCAACCCAGCACAACGCCAACTCGTGGTTGTGCTAGTGACCAACTCCCAGTGCTGTTACCTTGGTTCCTTTCAGCAGACATGCATAATTTCAAGTAGACTAGTCTGACAGCATGCCAAGCAATGCATTACCCATTTCCAAACCATTACCGCGAGCCCAAGGCCAACCACTGCAACCCCAGGAAGAGAGTATCACTACCAGTGCCCCAATCCTCTCTTGGGCCAACGGCAAGGTATCCAACCTAGCAGGAACTCAGTAGGAATGGCTGTAGCAAAGAGTGTGAAAGGAAGATGAGAATTCAGCCAACAGAAAGAGCCTGTTTCAGCCCGAAACAGGTCCAGAAGTAGGATGAGAAGCGGACAGCAAACTCTGGTAGGAGAGAGCTGCCTAGGAGTGTCTTCCAATGCCAGAAAATATCAGAGAGAAGTGCGTCCAGCAAGCTGTAGTAGATCAGCCAAGAATGCGTCCACCAGAACAGAGTTTACAGCCCACAAACAGCTCCGTTTTCAGTGCGCCTTGCACCAGGCAGGAGCAGGAAGAGAGGCACCCGTGAATATGGCTTCAGATGCAGAAAAGAAGAACTGTCGCGAAGAAAGTCAGAAACAGCTTCAAAAGTGGCCCAGAATGAAGGCGTCCAAGTCCCAGAAGCATGCCAACAACAGAGGGCACCAAGGGGAGAAGAATTGTCGCGAAGAAAGCATGAAATTCCAGTTCAGCAAGCAAAGGGAGAGCTGCAGAAATCCGCCATGAAGAGAATGAGGTTGCTCTGGTAGGGATGAAGTCTCAAAACAAAAAGGAAAGCCAAGGAAGGGATCCAGGGCCTTCCAGGGGCTTCCAAAGGTAACACAAGGCAAGCAGATAGGCCACCAACAGACACCTAAGAAAAATGAGGCGTGGGATTTTTAATGCCCCCAGGGGGTCAGATGGCACACCATGACCCTAGTGCAAGGGAACCAATGACCCTATTTTGAAGGATCTCTAGGGGGTCAGTTTTTAAAGGATGACCCCACTGAACCAAACCAATGACCTTAGAAAATGAAACCACTCTAATAGCACCAGGAGTTGCACTTGTTGCACATAAAATCATAGGTACCTTTTGGGCATTAACTAAGGCCCCTAGCCTGGTACCCTAGGCCAAATTTAGTGACAGTTAGTTTAGACACTTCACCATCACCACCATGTCCCCGTGACAACGAGACCGCATGATATCATCCTTTTTCCAGTAAACTTCCCACCCCTCACTTATGCTAGGATAGGCTCAAAGAGAGAAGATGCTTCCATCACTAGATCTGGGAACTAATGCCACGCTTCTTTCTCGTTGCATCCTAGGGTCTCAGGGGACCCATTGATATTTTTAAAATCCAGAAGCACAAACTAGATTCTATGATTATAGTAAGCCAAGTAAGGTGATTTTAGATTATACGTTCAGCACCATGATGTATAGTTTTGTGATTTTATGCTGTCGCTTTCTCTGAGTACAGAAAAACAAATATCCCCAAGTCTTTCTAATAAAGGAATATCATGTTGGAAATAATATAAAATTCTCTCTTCTCTAAGCTGGACCTAGCCAAATGGAGTAGTAGTGACTCTAACAAGTTATTTAGATCGCACAATGTGAGAATAATATGCATTTTTTTGGAGGGCAAGAGGGATTATCAGGGTGAGATAGCTTTCATAGGCATGGTCCCTCTGGACTGTCCTTTTAGTCTAGGAGGTACCACTGTACCCAGTATATTCCTTCTTCATTTTGATAGCTTTTGTAAGTGTGTGTGTGGGTGGGGGGTCTACATACTTTATGTCAGCCAATATGGAAACTTTTTGGCGTTCTAAACATGGCCGAAAAAGTTTGAGATTACTTTCAGTGGAACGTCTCTATTCGTCAAAGGTGCATGGGGGCTTTCATGTGCATATCCTTGCCCAGAAGGGGAAAATGATGCTGCAATTTCTGCAAGGAGATCAACCTTGGGCTGCCATGATGCGCTATTTGCTTTTGCAACTCACCACCTTTGCTTTTGGATATTGGCAGCTAACTCAGTGGGATTTTCTTATGGCAGGTTCAAAGGATGTCCTTTGGTCTCCACATTGTTTTTTGATTGATCCTACTTTTTCCACTGTCCCTTTTTGCTGACACTCTTTGCAGCAATCTATCTTTGGTTTCTGCAAACTCATTATATAGACTACAATGTATACTTGTCATATATTGAGATCTTTTGCCGATGTATTGTTGAGACCGCCATTCAGGGGAAGCTTCTTTGTAATATAAAGCGTAAAAAATTTCACCCAAAAAAAGCATGAGTTTGTCTGGTTTGTGGCTTCCAGAAATGTCTGAAACTGAAGAATTCAGATCTTTTTCTTTATTTTTTCCTTTTCATTATCAACTCTGGGTTTTTTGAACCATCTGCACATTGATTTGCTCATGAACAGGCAAAATTCCTATACAAAGATCTGTGCTTTACACAAGAGGAGTTGCAAAGTGTAAAACTGATGATACAAAGCAACATTTACAAGTACATCAGCATACTGCTCGAAGGGCGTGAACGCTTTGAGGATGAAGAAGAGGCAGCCAAGGCAAGTCGAGATGAATCTAATGGGCTTCAAAGGAAACCTTATTTTTCTGATGTTGCTGATGTTGAAACCTCAGGGCTTTCATCTCCAGGATCAGGTATTCCGATTCGTATAGGATATTTTGGTAATGTTCTTTCTTGTAAGAAATTGGCATATTGGGTTATAGTTAGTTTATGGCTGGCACAGGAGAGAAGAAATGAAGAAGATGTAGCTAGCAGGGAGGGGGTGGTGAGTATTTATGAGGAAGTCTAGAGAATAAGGTAGGTTTGTGATAGAAGACGTAGAGAGGAATGTGAGCAGCAAGCAGAGGAGAGAGGGCCATGGAAGAGGAGGCAGGGCATGTAAAGAGAAAAGGGGAGGGTAACAGAGGGGCAGGAAAGAGGAAGGATTGGATGGGGGCAGCACAGGGACAGTATTGGGAAAGAGAGGGCCTTTTGGTCTGATAGGTGCTTTGTGCATGACTATTTATTTCTTTGTTGAATATTTTCTGGGTCTTGCTTGGTGTAGTGCTTATATTTCTTTGACGCCGGTTCCCAGGAGAGACCAGAGAAAACAATGAACTAAGAAGGAAGAATCCATACGCAATCAAC
Source organism: Dipteris shenzhenensis (assembly GCF_047967505.1). NCBI lineage: Eukaryota > Viridiplantae > Streptophyta > Polypodiopsida > Gleicheniales > Dipteridaceae > Dipteris > Dipteris shenzhenensis. The sequence continues at coordinate 52,542,706 of NC_141619.1, read as the reverse complement.
GCCAGGTTGAAGGGTCAAGCAGACTGGATCTTGGAGATCATGGCAAATGGGCACTTGGATGCCTATTTTCCAGCAGCTACCCGGGAGTATGCCCCTTTGGTTGAAGAAATGTGGAGGGACCCTGCAATCCAGGCTACGTACAGAAGAAAGGCTGAGCTGCATATGCTACCTGATGTTGCAGAGTACTTCCTTGAAAGGGTTTGTGCCTTTCTCCTGTTAATTTTTTTGCATGTGGATACTCTGTTAAAAAGAAGATATTTGGGATTATCTACTTTTACACAGAGGAAGACTTCTATGCAATGTTCTATGCGTTTTTCAATCCATCTTATTGTGAAATCAATTGAATTGTGAAATTAAGATCTCTGTTTAGCATGCATAGTCTGGGAAGTTATCAAGAAACCCCAGGCAGTCGAATGCTTGATATAATTACCAGTTCTTAAGATTAATATTTGTCTATGGACTGCACGGTATAAAATTCTCAGTTCAGGAAAAAAATGAAGCTGAAAACTGATGTTTACTAGTATTTCATGCAAAGCTCATAGTTTGTGTAATTCCGATTGTCAAATCATATATCTGAGCAAATGACATATTAGGTTCAATTATCTCCCATTTGTCTGTTCCAGCTTTACAATCTTAACTTCTGGCCCCTGGGACAAAGCCCGCCTAATGTGGTCTATCAAGATTACTACCCTAAGCTCTAATAGCTCAGCTTGGCTCACTATTGAACATTACCTTCTTCCTAACTTGGTTGGCATCAGCCAGGTGCAAGCTACTTGGCCATGGCTGGTTATCATAGAATTGAACAAAAAATTAATGTCAAGAAGATGGCTACCTGGTTAGCATAGAATTGAACAGAATATTGATGCCAAGAAGAAGGGGTTTAAGGGTATATGGGGGTACAGAGATATAGCCTTTTCTGATCCTGATTTTTGAGACTTGAGACACGCAGAGCATCAAGTGTATGCAACCTTATGAAAGTGAAAAGAGTTGATGCTAAAAGGAGTTCCAGAATCCATGCCCTCAGCCTGCAGGCTATGAACAGTCACCTTATTTGATTAAGCCTTTCACTCTTTGAGGTGTGCTGTTGTGGATTAAGTTTGTGAGATGTGGAATTCATGCATGTGCAAAGGATCTTGCCCATCAGGTATGTGCACGTTCGAATAACACACCTCAGAGTCCGTTTTTTGACGGTACACTTGGTGAAAACGGGGTTTTTGGTGACTTTGACCATCCAAAGCATACCCGATGGGCACGATACTTTACACATGTTTTAAAATAAGTGAGATTCATGCATATGCAAAGTAACATTCCCATTGAGTATGCGTGCGTTCGAATAACACACCTCAGAGTGTGTCTTTTGATGGGTGTGCATAACACTTGGTAAAAAATGGGGTTTATGGTGACTTCGACCATCCAAAACATATCCGATGTGCACGATAATTGGCACATGCCTCAAAATAGGCTGATTTGACGTGTGCACAAAGTATCGTTCCCAACGGTTAGGTGCATGTTCTAAAAACATACCTCAGAGCGTGTTTTTTGATGAGTGTGCATAACACTTGGTGAAAAATGGGGTTTGTGGTGAATTTGAGCATCCAAAGTATATCCGATGGGTATGATACTTGGCATGCATCTCAACACATGGTATCAGAGGCTTTAAAGTTTTTGATGGTTATGTGAAAGAGTCCCTCCATCCCCTTGAAGGGAACTCTCAGCTTGCAAAGGCGTGTAAGATCTCATCCTCTTATGGCATTATAGGACTAAGAGGAGGAGGCCGGAAGGTGGGAATAATCGGGGAGGGAAGGGTGGCATGATAGAGGGGAAGCGATGGGTGTGCTACTGGCATGCATCTCAACACAAGGTATCAGAGGCTTTAAAGTTTTTGATGGTTATGTGAAAGAGTCCCTCCATCTCCTTGAAGGGCACTCTCAGCTTGCAAAGGCTTGTATGATCTCATCCTCTTATGGCATTATAGTACTAAGAGGAGGAGACCGGAAGGTGGGAATAATTGGGGAGGGAAGGGTGACATGATAAGAGGGGAAGCGGGAGGGGCAGGCAGATTGCAGTGGAGGAGGTGAAGGCGAGGGTGGAGGGAACTGTTGGGTGGGGCTCGAAGGGAGAGGCAAGGGGGCTAGTGGGAGCAACAGTAGGGAGCGTGTCCATCTCGTGTCATTACATTATTTCTTTTGCTTGCATATTTGAACCTACGATAAAGGGTTTCACCTATGTGTCATCCTTTTCACTTGCCAATCACTATCAATTTGCCAATGCTCAATTCCAAACTTCTTAAGCTTGAACACTTTGACAATGTTCCGAGGGCTAGTCTCGTCCTTAATCCCCATGGGTTTGAGGTTGAGAGCCTTGTTTTGTGTTTGTTTGGATCTCCTCCTTGACTGTCTCATGTTTGCTCACCACAATAGCCCATGTTGCTGTCTCATTGGAGTGGGCTGCTTCCAATGTGGCTTCCATCCCCCTTGGTTTCGATCATCTCCTCAATGCAGTTCTTGGGATCTGCGTTCTCTAAATCCTTGGGGATTCAATGCATTTGGATCTGGAGAGCCCTTGAGAGCCCCTTGATTGACTTCTTGCAATCCAAGCTGAAGTGACTTGATACTGGTGTTTCATGACATCATTCTCTCTTTTCAACATGAGCATAAAGTCCACCAAGGCATAGCTTGCTAAATTCCTAATCCCTCTTGTACCATCATGAAAAAAGGGGAATTGTGTCCGTCCCTATGACCTTTTTGAGGTTGCCCTCCATTGCTATGGGGTTTGTGGACCTAGTAGGCATTCTATATCCCAGAAAGTAATGCAAAGACAAAAGGTGAGAAGGGGTAGAGCTTACTTTTTGTTTTTCTGTCTGTAAATTGAAGGTAAATATTCTGTCTGTTTGGAAGCAAATAATGTGAGTGCCATTGACTCCTTTGATGGAAATCCATAGTTTGGTCACTTTTGGCCAATCTGTAGACTGAATTCTGCAGTTCCTAATATGTAGAGTGTTGTGTCACTATTTTAGCATATGCGGTGTAGCATCCCTAGTTCCCTTGCTACTGTTGAGTTCTTGTGCAGCTGAATGTCGCACCCTTTTTTTAATCCGCTGGCTCAGGTGCCCACTTGAAATCTATGATACTAGACTGCAACCATGGGTGTGCCAAAGATTGGAGAATGGCTAACTATGCTAGGTCATCCAAAGTATGAGGATGGCAGCCTATCCTAGTCTGAGTGATGTGTGAATCAATTGAGGAGTCCTAAGCCTGGCTTAAAAGCGATAATAGTGGTCCTTGATCTTGTAGTACAGTGGCCATCTTTAAAAAATATTTTTTCACCTCTCCTAGAACGCTGTACTGGTTCCATCATTTGTGCGTGTTTCAATAGTGCATGTGGATAATTAAACATTTTCTAACTCACTGGTGGGTACTGATGTGGTTGGTTGTGATTTATAGTAGTGAATCCTTGCAGTGCATGACGGATCTGATTATTTATAATCCTGTGGGAGACTACTTTAAGGTTCATACTGTACTGTTTGTGAGCTTGAATGAATTCAATCTGAACTAGATATGAAATGTCTTCTCCCTAAGCTCTAGTCTCTAGTTAAGACAGAGACCCAGAAGAAGCCATGCATCTAGTCCTCGTCATGGCTGAGTTTGCCCTTCACCTCTGGAGTGTCTGTGCCGACAGAAACTCAGTATGAAGACTTTGTATAAATGGATGCTCAAGTATGTGTGGGTGTGTGTATGGTCAACACCCTTTGTTGGGCGCTGATGATGTCAGTGGGGATGTCATAATAGCTAGTCCCTGCTATGCGTGGAGTTTATGGTTTTGACCTTATGAGTGACTATCATGAAATTGAAACTGCACTATATTGTGTTTTTAGAGGATGAGTTTGGGCATGTACCTGGATTCATCTGGATATATATGGTGACCTAGCCACTAACCAGAGGCATCCCATTCCCCAAAACGGAATCAGGGTTAGTAACTCAATGTGCCCACTAGCAGATATGTGCCACACAATTTGCATCACCTATTTGCATATTGGACTCAGTCCACCAGTGCCACATGGAAACAGCTTCGTGCCACATGTAAATCATATGCATGTTCTTAGGCCATGCTTTCTACAACAGATACACCACCTTCGAGTGCTGATGCCATATGGGAATTGAAAGTTTGTACCTTGAGCATGAGCTAAAATGTTTCAGTTACCTGTTTTTCTCTGCATAATGAGGTATCAGTGTCCTTAGATTGGTCTAGACAATATGATAGTGGGTGGCAGGAGGAAAAAACATATATGCCTCTTTCATACACTGTCTTGTTTAATTGACCATTTTAAAGGGAAGGAAGCAGACATTTCTCCATTTGATAATTCTACCAGTTTGTAAAACATCAACATAGATAGTCTGTTTGCAAACTCTTGGTTGCGGTAAATGAAACTGCTTCATGTTTTTAATGGTGCATTATACAAAGTCGAATTTCTAATATTGCCACATATAATAGGTAGTTGATATATCATCAAATGATTATGAGCCTAGCGATCGTGACCTTTTATATGCTGAAGGAGTCACCCAAGGATCAGGTCTTGCAGAGATAGAGTTTTCCCTGGATGAAAGGAGTCCAGTCTCAGAGACGTACAATGAGAATTATGATCAGTCATCTTCAGCAGTCAGGTGAACACTAACTTGTTAAAACTGTCCAAATACAGCATTGTAAAACTAAAAAATTGCTTTAAAGGCTTTGGAGGCAAGCTGCAATTATGAATTTCTTTTTGCTTTGTAAATCAAACAATGGGGTTGACAACTTAAGTGTAAACATGTTATTGGCTTGTAAAAAGCAAAGGTCGGACATTCTCTCTCGTATGTCCCCATTCTGTAAAAACATGGGCTGCTGCCCGCTGTTTATTGACTGGCAATAGCAGTAATTTAATTCATTATTTTTTGAGTCAAAGTGTGGAGTTTATTTGGTAGCAGGTTTCTCAGAGTGATCGTTTCTTTCCAGACCCCCCCTCCCTCGCTTTCCCCCTTCTCGCCCCTTCCTTGTGCCCGCATCAGACCCAAGGTTTGGAGGGTGGTAGACGCTCACGTTTCCCTATGGCAGCCCCCACTCTTTCTCATGTCACTGATGGCATCTTGAACCGCTTTGCAGCCCTTGCAGAGGTTGAGGGCCTCTCGTGGAGGAGGAAAAGTTCAATTGCTAAGTGAGAGGCCATTCAAGACCCCAATGATGATCTTTAGAATGGCTAGGGTTCTAGTCTAGGATCGAAGGGATGATGCTATCCAGGATTCCTCTAGCTCACACACCTGTGATTACAGACTCACAAACTCCTACAACAACTTGGACGACCTTCAATTAGGCCTCGTCACCTTGGATCCTTCATTCTCTAAAGGAGTTCTCGCCTTTTCCTTACTTTTTGCCAGGCACGGCTCCTCCTTCCACGCTCACTTCGAGGCCACATCTTCGATTACCATGGGTAAGGATTTCCATCGATCCTTTCCTCTTCCATGAGGTTGTCACTTGGAATGTTCAGGGTCTAGGCTTTCCATTGGTCCCTCCTCTTCAATGAGCATTGCCACTTTGAATGTTCAAGGTCTAGGTTGGATCCCAACCGCCACCTCAGGTCCTTGAGGACTAACTTCATGCCTCGGTCGCTCATGGGCGGATGGACATCCTAAGAGCACAAACCAATTGACAACGAATGTGCCAGGATAGGCAAGCTCCTACGCTCTAGGATTACGAGGTGGTGTTTGCTTCTTAGTTTCATTTGCCTTTCTTCCACTTGTTATCGCACACAGGGTCTTGATTCCTTGGGCTTAGTGGATGGGGGGCATGGGAGGATTTCATCCTTAGAATAAGGGGCATAGACAATTGGTTCAAGGTTGAGTTCTAGATTTGTAAGACTAGGCTCTACCGATACTGTTAGTCTAATAGGAGACCATCCATACCAAGAACGATTGCTTCTACATTGACGATTGGGCTTTGGACAGAGGAGGGTGCACTCATTTCAGCTACCATCTCCACATCCGAACATCTCTCCGTCGTCCCCCTCATTAGAGACTTGATAGGAGGATCTTTCAAAGTTGATAGTGGATATCTAGAGTAGCCTTTATTTCATTGCCAAAAAACACTGCACAGGCCTTACTACTGCACGTCATCTTACCAATGATCTTTACCATTGGTTAGAATAGGGAGGAGAGGGGTAGTCCTCCTTTAAGAGAAGGCGATGAGAGATATCTTAGTTGCTCTTTAAATAGAGATGAGAAGCACCTTACAGACCCATAGATAGATGAGTCGCTTATGATTGCATGACAAGGGAAGCAACATCTTCTTGACCAGAGAGCAGAGTATCTGCACCATGCTTGGGAGGCTTTTTGGACCGAGATTGGGGGAATATGTAACCATCTCTTCTTTTCTATCATGGACGGAGACATGGCAAGGACGGTTTCAGGCAGCTTCAAGATCCTTATGGAGTCCTTTAGACGGACCCACTAGTGCTGTAGGTGAGTTGGGCGCACGCTTGGACAACAATCCTTGCCTTGCTGAAAGCAAAATGCCTAGGAGATGATGGCATCACTCCAACCTTCTTCATCACCCACTTGGACTCCATGGGGCCTATTACCCTATTTGGTACTGCCTACAAAATCGTGGCCAAAGCTGTAAGCTTTGGACTTTAGCCACTCCTACTCGACCCATATAATACTCAAATGGGATTTGTACAAGGCAAGATCATCTTTGATAACATCTTCTCATGTTGACAAGCAATCAAATGGGCCAAGGTGAGTCATCAGCCCTCGCCCATTCTTTTGCTTGACTTTAAGAATGCAAATGACTTGGTGAAAGCAAAATGCCTAGGAGATGATGGCAACACTCCTACCTTGTTCATCACCCACTTGGACTCCATGGGGGCCTATCATGCTATTCGGTACTGCCTACAAAATCGTGGTCTAAGCCATAAGCTTTAGACTTTAGCCACTCCTACTTGACCCATATAATACTCATATGGGATTTGTACAAGGCAAGAGCATCTTTGATAACATCTTCTCATGTTGACAAGCAATCAAATGGGCCAAGGTGAGTCATCTGCCCTCGCCCATTCTTTTGCTTGACTTTAAGAATGCATATGACCTGGTGGCTTTGAGTCTTGGGAAGAATCATTTCCTCTGCTCGAAGGCACAGATTACTAGACTTGGTCTTTCCATCTGAAACAATGAGGAACTTCTTGACAATGAGCTCGTGGAGGACACAATCCTATTTTAAGAGGCCTCCCTTAGGGCATCTATGATGCTTCATAGCAGCCTTAGAGACTTTTACCTTGTGGCAGGTGTTACTCATCAACATGCACAAATCGCATGGAATTTTGGTCAGTGATGGAAATATACCAAGATGGGAGTAGACCTTGTATTCAAATGGATCGAGAGAGCGGCCGTGAGATATACGATGAGGGAACTTTGTCTTCTCATGTGGAATGGTGAGGGACTCCTTGAAATTGAGCTTGTGGATGACACTGTCTTGTTTCAAGAGGCCTCCCTTTGGAACAGTCACAACAAAACCCATTTCTTTGGGAAAGAAACGTTTCGAAACGTTTCTATCCCAAAGAAACATGGTCGAGGGTAGTATTACTGGAAATTCTGCATGTTAGGCATCATTTGAACATGCCATGTATATGTGGGACATATTTAAGACATTTTTGGCACTAAAAAGTACAGGAGATGCTGTTTTAAAATCCATCATTGCTAGTCTTATTGCATGGCAGATTTGAGATCTTGATGCATAGAGGCCTCAAAGAGCACCTACACAATGTTTTGTATGAAGTTTTTCAAGCATTAATAGAAGGTTCCTTTCTTTGCCAAAAAAAGAAAAAGAAAAAAGAGCACCTACACAATTGCCCCCCACTCACTTTCAACGATTTGGCATGTTATTATAGGTACCCTCATGGCCACTTGGGGCAAGAGCCTATGCGAGGTTGATTATGGTTTACTTTTCTCATATTCAACCACATGGCCTTCATGGCACTTTCACTGTCAAGATTGGTTATGATAGCCTCATTTCTTTTCTACATGAGGTTATCATAGGATGAGGTAATCATAGGATCCTCTCTTAACTCTATGTATTCTGGTCATACTCAAGAGTCCATAGAAGTTCACGTTGTCAAAAAATAAATAAATTCATACGTTAGTCTATGAGGACCGTGAGTTTTTCCATCAAAATAGTACATAAACTCTTGTTGTATTTCTCAAGCAAGGGATCAATTTGATACATACTTCTATTTTTGCTGCAAGGGGGCACCTATCAGATGGCTTGTTGTTACCAGACTTAGTGGCAAATCATCTAAAGTCACTACACAACATTACAACGTGATAAAATACAAGTCAAGAATGGGCAAATTTCTTGACGTTGAAAGACACGAGAACAAGAAGGAAGAGACAAGAGTGCATTCCACAATGAAGCGTCAATACTTGAATATGTAAAGGATCTTAGGTTATAACCTTGACAATCCCAACCTTTACCCCAACTAGCAATCCCAACCCTAACCCTAACCCTAACCATAGCCTAATTCTAATCCTAAGGATATGCAGCTTGTTCAGGTGTGCCACATGAACTTCAGATTGCTTGTCCTCTCCAGAGATCTTTCTTCTTTCCTATGTTGGTCTTCTCCTCCTTGGAACCCTTGCCAGAGTTTCTCTGGTTTGTTGTAGTAGAAACATTTTCCTTTTTTTGGGTTCCCCCCTTGGCTATCTCTTTGGTCTTGCCTTGCTCCGCACCCAGGGCTGATGTCTTGGACGAGAAAATAAATAGAGAGACACATTGTGCTATGGCTGCTGGAGAATACACAAATGTGTGAGTTTGTGGAGGTGGAGAGCTCACAAACGTGGAGCTCAGCTCAAACGAGACTGCAAAAATGAGTACAAGAGGACTGTCAACATGACAAATCCTGCATGTAACCTCTCTCTGACATAATGATAATAGATTTCAATATGCTTCGTATGTACATGAAACACAGGATTCCTTGCCTCCATAATAACGCTCTGACTGTTAGTGAGTATAGGAGTAGACGGCTGCAAACCACTACGAAGATCTGCCATCAATATCGTGAGCCATACACATTCAAATGTAGTTGTGAAAGCTGCCCTAGACTCATCTTCACAAGATGAAGTTGCCACAATGGATTGTTTCTTGCTCAACCATGAAATGCATGAACTATCAATACAGAAACAATTTCCGCTGGTGGAATGTCTACCACCAGCCCAATCTGAATCATGTAAAGCATGCAAGTCGGAGTTACTCCCCCTAGCATAGAATAGACCAAGAGACAGTACCCTGCAAATATATAAAAACACGCTTTACAACACACCAATGCTAGTCTTCGGGCTGTGCATATGCCTCCTCAACTGGGAGATGGGTTTTCTATTGTACCATGCATCAAATGGTGTAATAGTTTTCAAGGCCTTGGTGAGGCAGTTCAGAAAATGTGCTGCACTCATTATTGTCTCCAACCAGAACGTGTGTGGCAACCTCTTCCCTTTAACCATGCATCTAGATAGCCATCTCCATCAGAGAGCTTTTCTTTCTCTCAGCAATGTCATTTTGTTGAGCTGTATACGGGGCTGCACATTGATGCAAGTATCTCTTTCCTTCAAGAATTGTTTGAAGGTGTCTGACATGTGCTCCCCCTTTCTGTCTGTTCTCAAAGTCTGTGCTTTGCATCTATAATCATTCTTAGCCATAGCTATAAATTACTCAAAGGACTAAAAAAACCAGAATTTTCTTCCAAGGATGCATCATCATCATAAGTGGTTTGTAACATTTTCAATGCTTTAGGTCAATATTCCAAATCTACTAACCCCTAGGCTTTTAATGCACAAATCTATGAGAATCCGAGCCTTGTGGCTTCTCGCATCATAGCGGAGGCATTTTCTGTTGATCAATTCGCTTTTCTCTCAGTTGTGCTCCAAAGTTGCCTAGCTTTGAGAATATTCTTAGCCTTCAGTGATTAGATGCCGTAAATGGTTTCATTCAAGGTGACATTCTTTGGAAAGGAACACTCATTTTTCTGTATGACTTTGATTTTCTAGACATGTCATGTGGACCAAGGTGAGTGATTTGTGTTGTGCTTATCTAAGGCATATCGATCAACTTTCTAGAGGTGTCATGCGAACCAAGGTGAGTCATTTGTTTTGTGCTTATATAGGACACATTGATTAAACAAAATATATCCACTAATGTTGGATATCGAAGCCATAGTGTGAGAAATCCTAGAGTGAGTGTCCCTCACTAGACTCTCAATGGGAATGAGTCAAAGGTTTAGAGCCACATGTCATGTGTGGTAGTGGCTGTGATTGAGTAGGAGTCTGAGGTGGAAGGTCCATATGACCTCACCTATGATGTCAAAGAGAAGGCCTCTCAGCTTATAAAATGAGGGTGTACTTGCATCTATGACTATCATCAAATTCTAGTTCATTGCCTCAGCTTGTGTGCCCACTTGTGTACTCACTCTTGACTCTCACTCCCACTAGGTGCCTGTCTCCTTTTAACCATGTTTACATGCAACTTGATCGTCAGCTCCAGAGAGCTGCTGTTGATCATGAAGGAGGAGTCTATCTAGCCGAGCTTTGTTCACCGGTATCACTGGCATTACTGCGCATGAAATGGAGCCATCATCAAGAAAATGGCAAAGCTAAAGCTTCGTGGTCTCCTGATTTTCACGACCTATACTCAGTTGAACGATGTGTGTTTTTTTTCCTATGCTGCACCCACAATCTTCTAGCAGAGATGCCGCTCCTAAACTGGCTCTCTTAGCTCTTTCACACACGCTCTTGGAGATGACGCCCAAATCTTGTACGCTCCTCTGGTAGTCCTTGACAACAGCGCTACGCTGCCTCCCGCCATGCTGAAAAAGACATTGCTGTTTCTGAAGATTTCTGCGATTGTCCATGGAGAGTTCTTTGTTATGTCGCCTCTATTGGACTGAGATTCTACTTGGTCAATTATACTCCATTTGCCGCACTGGTAGCCCCCTTTGCTGCTGTTCTACTGTTTGGCTATTAGAAGGATTCTCTCATAGCTGAATTTTCCATCTGCTGCATGAATTTCTGCTTACAAAGATCTATCTCTTTCTCTGCGATGTATTGGACGTTTCTTTTCTCGTCCAGATTCCAAAATCTTTAATAAGGTTTCACAACCTTCAACTTTATGACACGTGGGAGGTCTTTGTTAGCCTTATCCTTAAGGTTTCTAAGGTTGTTTTTATTACTGGTCAGCCATTTGGTTGACTCTGGTTTGGAGGTGATTTCCTTGTGACTGGGCCAACTGGCTTCCTGAATATACTGCTCTTTCTGGGCTTCTACTTGAAACGAATCGGCTATCGCTGCCACGGAGTAACGTTGTTGCCATAGGACAACCTCCTTGGTGCTGTTCTATCGCACATATTAGGAGCACCTTATCTGCTTTTGAATGCATAAAATTCACTCATATTAGTTGATCTTCTATGAGTGACATTTCATCTATTGAAGGTGCCCTATCTGATGCCGAGGAAGACACTTTAAGTTCACGGACTTAGTATCAGTCTCCACCAATGGAACTTCCCCGTCTTGCTTCTCAGATTGAGAAATTCTGGTACAAACTTTACGCGTTGGCAGACCAAGGTATGCCTCGTCCTTATGCAATATAGCATGTGGAAAGTCATCAAGGGAACCGATCCTCCTAAGCCTGAAGGAAATTCAGCTGTGTTGATTCATGGAATGCCTCAAAGAAGGGAAAAGGAGCTTGAGACGGCTTTACATTGACTGCAGCTTTCTCTAGAATTGAAGTTGGACTTACTGGGCTATGCCTTTAGTCCTTCAAGCTGGCTATGCCTTTAGTCCTTCAATGGAGTAGCCATGCTGGCTGCCCTCAAGATTGGCTTTGACTGATGATTATTATATGTTTACAAAAGCTCGAAGGTCCTAGCTTGACAATGTTGAAGGGTGATGCACTTTCATTGACCTGCACCTCTGCTAATAGCATGGCCTATTAAGTCACATTCTCAACTATCGGGCACTGGTAAGATCTTATTGCCATAGATCTATTACCAGATGTCCATTTAAATTGTGCAGATGGATTGCTTGCAAGAAGCAATGCATGAGGTCAGTGAAACTGTTATTCCAGTCTAGGGCACAAAGTGGTCCTTCGCATGTGAGAGCCTAGAATGGTGGTGTCCATCAAATAGAAAGTTAATGACTTGTGAGTTAGATTAATTGGGCCATATGCTCTCCCAAGGTGTGCATTGTATATCTATAAATGGATAAACATAGTGCCAAGGTTATCCGGGATAATTCAAAGCTAGTATCATACATTTTGGAAGGGACAGAGCAGCTGTGGATCATGTTTTAAAACATTGGCAATAAAGGAAACTGGTTGACAGTTGGCATGCATAAAGAGGAACCAGGACACCGAACATTTTCTAAAGCAGGAGTGCCGTGTTGTATACAACATGTAACACGTTTATAACTTGTAAAGATGTACTGGAGTTCATGGGAGTCTTTGTCAATGCTGCCTGGTCACAGAAGGAGAACTGAGATTGAAGGCTTAAATGATTGTCATATTGTGAGGCAAAGAACATTTAACAGAGGAGGACCATGCAGGAATGTCCCAGTGGAAGAGAAGTTGACTTAAGGGCATGCTTTTCTTTGAGACATCACACCTTTACTGACATATACTTTGCTACTTCTGCCAAATCTGCAAACATCTGAATCGAATCCGGCTACGTCACTGGAACGTCCTCACTAAGATGCGCTGGAGACGGTGTACTCATATCTTCAAATTTTACATCATGGGATAATACGTGCCTTCTCAAGGGCGATCAAACATGACATGACTCTCCTCTGAAGTCACCGTGATTTTTAGAGTCAATTCAAAGTTATCTAGGTTATAAGAATGTTACTGTTTATATAACGTTCCCCCGAACAGGTTGTTAACCAAAAGAGGTACTTTTGGCTTTCAATAGGAGACAGATTAGTTAAAGGCTTAAATTGATGACCAAGGGGCAGGAGAAGCACCATTCATGATTGTTTCCCTGACTAAGCAGCAACTCCTGCTTGGAAGAGTTGTGATTCTTTCATTTTGCAGAAGTCTAAAAACACATATTAATTTTGGTTTAAAGAGAACTGGTTCTAATTGTTGGAATTTTTTGATTTTGAAAAAGATCTTCTGTTAAGTTGTGAGCCCAGCCTGGTTTTTATTCCACATGTCCAGCAAATTTTCAGAAGGATGTTATTTTTCACTTGCAGGCTACCTTAAGGTGCTTTCAAGCTACCTTATATGATGCTGAAGTAAATATTTGGCAAGTCTTACCCTATCTATGATGTTGATAGTCACATGGATTTTTCTAGTTTCTCGATTCTCTCTCGAATGATATTTCCACCTCTGAGTGGTGTTTTTCACTTTTAATTGCCTTTGTGCATGTTCTCCTTCTTGCAATACTGTTTGTGTACTGTTTCCTATTCTAAAAATTCTTTAATTAGTTTAAGTGCTTCATTTTTCTGAATTACTTGACGTTCATGCAGGTATCATCTCATAAGAATAAATGCAAAGGGCATGACCGAAGGATGTAAATGGTTGGAAATGTTTGAAGATGTACGGGCTGTCATCTTCTGTGTGGCTATTGATGAATATGACCTAATGTGGACTGATGGAAGTACTCCTCTTCAAAATAAAATGTTGCTGAGTCGAGAGCTGTTTGAAAATATCCTGAAACATCCCTGTTTTCGAGATACTCCGTTCGTCCTACTGTTGAACAAATATGATTCTTTTGAGGAAAAAGTACATTCTGTGCCTCTCAAAACTTGTGAGTGGTTTTTGGACTTTGATCCTGTACGGGCATCCAACAATACGCCACAAACATTAGCACAGCAAGCATATACATACATAGCTCACAAGTTCAAGAAACACTTTGAAAGCATCAATACAACTGGTCGCAAGCTGTACACATTTCAGTTGAGGGCACGTGATAGGTCTACTGTGAGTGCTGCCTTTCAGTATGTGAAGGAGATTCTGAAATGGGAGGAGAACAAAGCATCTACCTTTTGGAATATGCATGAAGATTCCATTTATAGCTCAGACATAAGCTCCTTCTCAGCAATTGTACGGTCTAATGGTCAATAAGATGAGGTACATGCTTTATTTAATATGTAGCTCGTAATATATATATATATATATATGCATGCATAAATGGTTTTCTGTGCTTGAAATAGGTAAAAGGCATATATATTAAGGACTACCATTAAAAAAACAGGCGATGGTGGGAAGACTAGAAGCTATGGGTGTCTGCCCTGCTAAAGTACGCCCTCTGATGTTGACAGGTATTGACATCTGTAATGATTGAAAACAGGAGCAAGAACTAGGCATGGTGTGGTGGTGACCATCCTCTTGATTAAATCAATTGCTTCCTTGGTCATCACTATCAGGTGACTCCACATCTGCACATGGCACTGTACTCTTTGAGAGATCTCTTGACATGCTCATGTTATGCTTGGCAATGCCCATAAACGTCTGAAATTTTAATTTTTGTGCGTTTGTGGGAATTTCCCACTCTTTGGCCTCCATGATCTTGCCAAGTAGTGTGGAGACTGGTTGCATCCAGAATATAGCCTATGTGCTTACCTCATTGATAGGAAACTTGGATTGTTTTGCTTGATGTACAGTTTTATTTTGCTGCAACAGCTGTAAAACCTTGTTCAAACCTTACTTATGTTCCTTGTTATTTCATGAAAACACAAAATGTTATCAAGGAAATAAAAGAAAAAATCAGGACCACATATTCGAATTGGTTTTCTGGTCCAAAAGCTGTCTTTGGTATATCAACCTTTGTGGACCTTGATCTGATGGTACAATGTACACTCGTGAGGTCAATGTTTGAGAACATCTATGAAACATTCAACTGCTGCAATATGTAGTAAATCTTGGATATGGAAAATTTGGACATAAGATGATGTTTGAAATCTGCTTGAAGTAGGTCATGGAGGAGTCTTTGTAACTTGTTAGAGTTGTGCAAATTAGGGAAAAGCCCGATGAATTTCAATAGTTCGTAAGATCTCAACACAAAATGTCACAATAAAATCTGGAATTTATTTCAAGAGCGGAAAGTAAATTTATAATACATCGTTCCCATAGCCATCCTCATAATCAACATGAATTTCATATGGATTTTCTACACATCATTAAAGCCTAAGCTGAAATGAAAATACAAAACAAGGAAGGAAAAGCACCAAACTGATGGGTGCGAATCATAGATTTTCTGTATATCATTCAAGCATAAGCTGAAATGAAACCAGAAACAAAAGGAAACACACAAGACTGATTGGGTGCAAAAGAAGCTGTATCCCCTCACTAGGATTAGTGACCCCATCCTAACCCATTCCTAGAATACTTGTAACTTTATTACAAAATAGAGAGATATGGGTTTATGACCTTGGACATAATGACTCTAAGAAGGATCCAAAGAACAATGTCACGAGTGTCCGTTGGTCCTCAAAAAAATCCAAAAGTGGACATCAAACAAAAAGAACAGTCCAGCTATGTGCAAAATATTTGTAGGAAGGAGATCCTGACAAGATTAGAAGAGGTTAGAACATCAACCAATTAAAAAGCAATGCTAAAGTACATGTGTGCAACTCTAAATTTACAGTTTATCTTCAACCCACAGCAGTTTGCAGGCACTAGGCCAGGTCAAAAGCAACTAGAAGACCTCTACTTCCATTCTAGAAAAAGAGTAGCAACTCTTATATAGGATGAAAGTGGGTTGCAAGGTGAATGTGTTGGAACAAACAGTGAAAGACATGGCCTTTGGAGGTAGGAGTTATGACCAAAAACGTAATCAGTCTGCAAGGTTGCAGCTAAGCAGGTGCCAACTTTGAGTTAGAGGCTGAGTGTAACCAGCCTTCAGGTAACCAAAGGGCAGTGAACCTCTGCTAAACTGTCAAATGCCTCAAATACAGCCACAGTGCATCACACCAAACACTTTTACTTAATTTCACTTAGAAATAAACTGAATAACAACAGTGTGGAGGCTAGAATGTCCCTGCTCAAAGAAAACAGTACACAAGACACCCACTGGTCCCAAATGCCTTGGTGCCCCTTTCAGTATTTATTTAATTTTTCTGAATGGAGAAATGCTTTACACCAGGGGCTCATCCCTGCACTGTTCCTCTCGCAATTCCTCTGACTATCTTCTGGGCATCTATTCCACCGTGTACCACTAGGATCCAACTGGCAAGGCAATCTTAGGCATCCACTTCTGTTTTAACCCAACTGAAAGCATCAGAGCAGCCTCAAGGCTTTCACATGCATCAACACTGTCCACTGGCCTTTCTCAAGCACATCCTTGCTTCTGAGTGCTTGCTTAAGCCTGTGGGAACCAGAAAGGACTTTAAACACGAAATGCACTGCAACAGCTTCAAACATAGGAAAAGACAATAAAAAAGAAGACAATAACCATGTACCCATTGTCTGTGGAAGAGGGGCGAGCTCTACTCTCGCACCTATCCCCTATCCATGCTCCTAGCAAGGTATAGATGTCTTCTAGCCTACGGCTTAAGAGAAAATGAGAGAGAAAGAGAGCGGAAGACTGACAAGAAAGCGTGGTAGCCAGCCGATCTGCCTCCAAGTGTACGCCTTGGGATCCGTACTAGAAAAACATAATCGGGAAGCGTGTCTTCTTCGAACTGCACGCTAGAACCTCCTCGAGAAGTATGCCAGCATTGAAAGTACCCCAGAAGTCCGTATAGTCCATACGACAGCCGCACAGCTCCGAATTGGAGCATTGGGATGCGTGCGCTTGCAATCCATGCACTGTACGGATTGGTTCGACCTGTGTGTAGGAGCAAAAATGGAAGTAGCAGCAAGAAAATGCGAGTGCAGGAGCAACCAACCAACAACAAAGTGCGTGGAAAGGTGTTCAGCTGGCTTGAAAATCTGCTCTAGACTCCTTTTGCGGCTCTGGGATCCTCCAAGAGGGTGAGGGTGAGAGAGAGATGGTAGGTTGGGGGGAGCACATGCATTCACATGCATGCCATTTGGCCCTTCACTAAAGTCCTAACCACAATACCAAGGACAACGTTGGTTGTACTTGGGCCAAACTTTAAGACTCCTCTTTAATGCCATTGCCTTGCCCCTAGGACCTAGTGGGTACACCTAGTATTTGCCCCTAGGAACTTCTAGGAAGTTTGCACTTGCTCTAGCTAGTCCCTCACGGCCAAACTATTACTTGACTTAGTCACATTTAACCTCGGATTATCCATGGGTTGAGATACATTAGACTTTTCATGTCCTTGTGACATATCCTCCTCTTAAGACAGCAAACTACATAGGTTGTTTCTGACAACTTACAAAAAAATAAAGAATAAGGAAAATAGGCAGAAATAGCCCATTCCAGAATATACATCATCTGTAAGATCCAACCTGCAATGATAATAGGAGAGCTTGGGAGTCCATCCATACATCAATGCATCCTCTGTGTGGAGTTTCGTGAACACCCATCATGGAGACCTCACGACATAAAGACTATCAGAAAGCAGCATCTTGGGTGAGACAATTGGTGTCATCAAGCGATCTCCAATTACATGAGCAGTTTGTATCAAGGCTGCCCTCCTCTTAAGACAGCAAACTACATAGGTTGCTACTAACAAAAAAATAAAGAATAATGAAAATAGGCAGAAATAGCCCATACTAGAATATACATCATCTGTAAGATCCAACCTGCAATGATAATATGGGCTAGGAGAGCTTGAGAGTCCATCCATACATCAATGCATCCTCTGTGTGGAGTTGCGTGAACACCCATCATGGAGACCTCACGACAGAAATACTATCAGAAAGTAGCATCTCGGGTGAGACAATCGGTGTCATCAAGCGATCTCCAATTACATGAGCAGTTTGTATCAAGGAAGTGGAGGCCCTACCCTCCTCTCGAGCACTAGGCAATGCTCGAGATCTGCTCTGCTGAACGTGTAGGAGCCTTCACCGTAGTGGGCTCAAGCTAAAATGCGTCTAAGTAGAGCAAAATCCGAGGTGACTTTGCTAGATCACTCTCCTCCATCCGCTTCGCTTCCAGTGCAGAATAGTTCTTGAACTTCACTAGGTAGCGACGAGAAACTTTACCTCTTACTTTACTTTCCATATGTGCCAAAATCTATTCCGGAACCAAGATCTCATCCAACTCTTCAACCTCGGGCTGATCCTCATGAAGCAGGTCAGCAGGCACATCGCCATGGAAAGGCTTTAGTAAACTCACATGAAAGGCATTGTGTATCGTCCAATTTCAGGTAGCTTCAGCCTGTAAGCTACATAATTAATCCTTTCAAAAACCTAGAAAGGACCGTAATATCTCATATGCAGCTTTTTGTACACTTTGTCCTTGCCTTTCATCTTCCTGAGTCGCGCTTTTTGGAAACGCACTAGCACCCAATCACCCCCTTTCAAGAGCAGCTCATGGCGATGTTTATTTGCAGCCTGTTGGTGCTTCTCCTTTTCGACCTCTGATAGGGAACATCCAGACTTCCACAAATCTGTCCGCTTCAAAAATCTTCTCTTTCGTATGCAGAATGGGAGGTACCTTCCGTTCTTCTGCCACAAATTCGAAGGGTGCTTTCTGTGTAGATGAGTGTATAGTGTTGTACGCAAACTCAACAAGTGGCAGAAATTGCTCCCATTTGGATTACTGATCCGAAACATAACACTTGAGAAGATCAAGGGTAGTGGAGTTGGCTTCTTCTAACTGTCCATCAGATTCAAGAAAGAGGATGAGAAATTCAGCGTGGTACCCATATTCTCAAAGATACCTCTCCAGAAAAGACTGGGTCTCGATCACTAATAATCGATTGAGGCATCCCATGATGTTTGAACACATGAGACATAAAAAGTCACGCCATCTGGTCTTCTGTAATCTTCTTCCGTACGGGAATAAAGTGGGCTTGCTTGTTGAATCTGGAAATAATGGTCCATATCCCATCATGTCCCGATGATGTGCGTGGAAGATCGAAGATGAAATCCATGGCAATGCTCTGCCGGGGTCGATCGGGAATGGGTAAAGGCTGTAGCAGTCCAATCGGCTTCTGTCAGTCATATTTCACCTTCTGGCAGGTGATGCATGTCTTGACATCCCTTCTCAATGTCGGCCAAAAGAAATAATGCTCCACAGCTTTGATGGTGGCATCAAATCCTCTGTGTCCTGCATAAGGTGGAGCATGATTCTCGGTTACAACTTTTGGCCTCAACTGGCGCGTGACACACAATCTACCATGCATCATTAGAAAACCCTCCTTGAGAGTATAGTGCTCATGCCTCTGGCCCTCGACCAACCGATCATAAATGCGTGCAAAATCAATATTGATCCTTCCTGGCATCAAGCTCATCATGATATGCAATGGTAACGGCTGAAACTTGCGGCTTAATGGACACTGCATCTGGGGTGGGCTTTCGGGAAAGTGCATCTGCAACCGCATTCTTCTTTCCAAGCACATGCACAATCTGAAAATAAAACATAGGAAAAAGGTTGGCCCACCTCATGTGCTTCTCGGACAGCTTTCTTTGAGTGAGAAAGTACCGCAAGGATTGGTGATCGGTCTGAACATAAAAATCAGCAACTAAAAGATAATGCTTCGAGGTCGAAAGAGCATGTATGACAGCCAACATCTCTTTCTCGTAGATGCCAAAATTCATTTCAGTGTGCTGGAGCACTCTACCCTCGTATGCCACTGCTCTACTGTCCTGCATAAGTACTCGCCTATGCTGTTCCCACATGCATCAGCTTGGACAGCGAAGGGCTTGCGAAGATCGGGCAATATGATAGCAAGATCAGAGCAGAGCTTCTCTTTCAGCTTCTCAAATTGCAACCTCTGTGGTACCCCATCTGAAAGTGACCCCTTTCTTCTGCAAGGCATGGAGTGGTGTTGCAATCTCTGCAAAATATTGGATAAATCTTCTATAGTACGAGCACAAGCCCAAAAATCTTCAGCTGTGGCCAATTCCAGATAGCCTCTACTTTGGTGGGTTCCATCCTAACTCCATCCTTGGAAACGATGTGTCCGAGAAAATGGATTTCATGCATGAAAAAATCGCTTTTCTTGGCATTGACCACTCTTCAGATCAATGTGGCTGAACATTCCGGATTCCTGTAACCTATCCAAAATATCATCTATATTGAGTATAGGGAATCTGTTCTTAATTGTGATTTTATTGAGGGTGAAGAGCTGGGCTGAATCAGCTCCTTTTCCAATAGGTCCTTGACGTGATTCATAATTTCTTCTTGCTGGGCTGTACTGACCTTTTAAGGAGGTCTGTTAGGTGGGCTGCTACCAGGGATTATGGTCTTCTGGCCTTTCAGGGGGCAACTTCTTTGGAGGAGAGTTAGAAAAACATTCCTTAAAGTGAAAAAGAAAATCTGTCCACTGCTTTTCCAGCTTAGAAAAAATAGACTCTTCTTCTACTGTCTGAGGCAAGCCCGTTTGAGTAGGGGGTATTTCTCACTTGCTTGCTTGGAGAGACTGTGCTTCCACTCTCACTTTCAGGACATGCAGGCCAAGGCTCTTCTCTTTGACTCCTTGGTTCGACTAGCAGGCATGTACGGTAGCCCCTGTTGGGCGTCGGATCTCTTAGACATAGAGTGGGCTTGGGTAGAGCGACTATAGATCCTCTTGCTCTCACGGATGATTCGAGGCAAGCCATCCGTGCCACATCATATACATTTAAGCTGAGTTCGGCGTGTCTCCACTGTAGCTAGATGCGGCATTTCAGACCATTACCTATCTACACTGCGTCAGATAGTACGGGTCCAGTACAACGAAGCGGCGTAGGTTGCCATGGTTGGCTTTGTCTTCATCCATGGATCTCGCAAACAGTCGGATGAGAGAAGTTGGTATGCCCAGACCCGTAGGTGGTTCGAGAGATTAGGGCTTCACATAGAGAGGCTGCCTGGACGCTCCATCTATCCCGCTAGGATACCATGAGGTCAACTAGGTCGTTCAAGAGGATCTAATAGAGTTGCACACATTCAGGACCTAGTTGGAGCCGAGGGAGCTTCCAGTGAAGCTTAGTTTCTACAGAGTCTACTGCCTGCATCTCTGAGGAGGGCTTCATTGTGCCATCAAAGTACACTTAGATCCACTTGCCACACTCACTGAGGATCTCTATCAGATAGTTTCGAGTCTCATCACATTGACTCCGCATCAAGAGCGGACGAGCAAAGGGGTTACCCAGGGAGGATGCCTATGCATATATGTGATCGACAGGAGGTGGAGTCAGAGGAGCACTTCGCATTCAGATTCCCTGTGTACTACGAGATCCACGGTCAATACCATTGCCTTTTTAGGGCTGGTTTTGGGCCACTATCCACACTTCTCTCATGCCAAGACCAGGGATGTCTCGCGAGTCTTTGCCTTCATTGAGGCGGTCCGCCACAAGGAGCACTTACTCAAGACGCAGAGACAATCATCAGGCATATGGATGATCCTTCTCAGATCAGGATCACGAAGTTCTTCTAGTTAGATCACACGAGCCTCGCAACCACTGATAGCAGGCGCATCAGAGATCGAGATCCTGAGACACGCCGCACTTGTCAGTGGATAGATATGCATATCACATTGAGCGACCTCCCATCCATGTTCAGCCATGGGACACGACCACAGGGGTTACGATAGCCGTGGTTAGGAGTAGAGTTATTGCTAGGAGATCGAGACGGGCAGCACCTACAGACAATCGCCAACGCTCCATCACTGGATACATATTAGTACTTTTCTGACACACATATACCCTTGTGGGGGCGCATTGCATTGACCAGAGCCAGCCAGCCTTGATGGCTATTGATGGTGATTGACTAGAAGATGATGATGATGATGAGGAGGATGATGATGATGATGATGATGATGATGATGATGCTATTACTGATGATATGACTATGTACTACTTAGCACTTAGCGGTCAGCATGGGTGATGATGCTCGTTTAGTAGCTCCACCCTTTCTGCTTGTTGTATTAGTTTTCTATCAGTCTCATAGACCCATCGGTCTTCTACACTGAGACACATGAGAGCCAAGAGAGAGGGCTGCCCACAGTGACAGGATACACCTGGGAGTCTGCTCATAGGAAAGAAATAAGGAGAGATAGTAGGGTACGAGGCTCTGGAGGTGTAGCTGTCCTTTTCAGAACACACTTGAGGCCACTCATATCTGTGGTACGGAGAGAGGAACATGCACGCCACATGTGGATATGAGTGCAGCCACTAGATGCTCGACCTATCTTCATTGTAGTATGCTATTTCCCTCCGCACACGTCATCATATGCCCATGATGTCACTATAGAGGGACACAGCCCTTATGAGACGATACATGAGGATATCATAGAGTTCTCCAGACAGGGAGACACCCTACTTCTGGGGGACTTCACATATGAGAGAGATTGCCAGAGTTAGATGCAGTAGAACTTGGGATTCAGAGACTCTTTGCACTTCGCATGTGAGAGCATACGGGCAACACCTGCTTGAGTTGGGAGTTGTCCACGACCTCATCATCTAGAATGGCCTTCAGAGATGGCCATCATCTGAGGGATTCACATGCTTCCCACATGGAGGTGGGACTAGCACAGTGGACTGCCTACTGGGCCCATTGGCTTTTGTCTCACGGATACATGACCTCACCATACCCCCCCCCCCCCCCCCCAAACTTGGAGCTGACCACTCATACTTGGCCTTTGATGTTCTTGTTACTACACGAGGCATAGGGAGAGTTCCTACCACTACCCGTACCCAGATCCACTTTGACCGTGCTCTTGATCCAGTGTATGTGTGCCACTTAGCCAGAGAGCTTCCGGCCTTATTGGAGGCTGGTCTAGACCTCGCCCATGCCTCAGCTACCCTTGTCACAGTGATACAGGATGCTGACACCAGATCCTTTCTTATGACCCAATCTTCACGGGTACGAGATGGGAAGATGCCTCAGAACCCTTGGTTTGATGATGAGTGGAGAGAGATGCGAGCCCATCTCACACGGGAGCGAGCCTTGGGTTAGTTGACGCCACATGAGGCACACAGAATATTTCAGCGGTTGACACGCCGCAAGAGATGAGCCTTCCTCACACATAGGATGGATGAGGTCATCAGACCATTTCGCGGAGGAGACCCAACCACTGGGTGGGGATTCCTCGCGGAGGGAAAGCCACCCATCCCCATCACCGATCCGGGCGTGTGGCACACCTATGCATGCTCCTTATATGATGTCCCGAGGCAGATACCGCCAGACATGTCCACTATGCTCAGGCCCACTACTTGTCATCTATTCACTACGCAGAATGTGCGGGCTGCACTTTGCCGGCTCCACAACTTGAAAGCACAGGATCACGAAGGCCTTCGGAACGCACTTCGCACATGGGCAGGAGGTCCTAGCACCGATCCTTGCACATATGTTTAACCTTGCAGTTTGCCACGGCTTCCCACTAGCATGGAGCACCACTACTATCGTACCGATACATAAAGCAGGAGACCCCACCCATGGACATCGGGAACTATCGTACCCTCATGATTGGCCACACACTGGCCAATATCTATGGATCGGTGCTAGAGAGAGAGATTAGTAGTCACACAGAGGCACGGGGGCAACGAGCACTAGGGTAGGCAGGATTCAAGAGGTAGCACTCTACTCTGGACCACATTTTTACTCTGAGGGCTATCATTGAGGAGGCGAGGTCCAGACATCAGAAAGTCTACACATGCTTCGTAGACTTTCGAAAGGTTTTCGACACTGTTCCACGATCCCGCATGATCAAGAGACTACAGGAGATGCAGATTCCAGAGATACTGATTTGGGGTGTGATGAGCTTATATGAGTCAGTCAGAGGCAGGGTCCGTGCCCCAGGCGGCCTATCGGAGTGGATCGAGAGCACGATTGGGGTGAAGCAGAGCTGCCCTCTCTCATCGACTCTTTTTGGACTCTACATTGATGAGATCACATCTTTCATAGATCGCATAGGTGGTGAGGGCTCATCACTAGGGGATCTCCTCATACAGATATTGTTATATGCTGATGATATAGTCCTCTTATCCTCTTTAGCGGAGGGGCTACAGAGAGATCTAGTGGCCTTAGAGGTGTTTTGCAGAGAGAGATATCTAACGGTCGACCTTGGAAAAACTAAGGTTATGATCTTCAACACCTCAAGAGCAGTGACTAACCGACTCACTTTCACCTATCGTGGTGAACCAATGGAGATAGTGCAGTCATACACAAATCTGGGAGCAATCTTCACAGGACCCATCTTCACGATGAAACATGCAGCCCAAGCACGACTCACACGAGGGCGTAGTGCTTTGGCTAGACTAGAGCGGCAGTGTTTTCAGGTGCACTTCGAGGATCCACCAACAAAGGGCTAGCTTTTCGACACACTAGTGCGACCGACTGTCATGTATGTAGCACCTTTTTGGGGGTGCGATCTTCCGAGGACAGATTGGAGGAACTTTGAGTGGCTACAGGTGACGATGGGATCCAGGATGATCCGATGTAAGCCCTTAGTTCCACATGAGATAGTACAGGCAGAGTTTGCCATGACACTTCTCCAGGTTGATGCCATCTTTCAGACAGTGACTTTCATCCATAGGGTGTGGAACTTACCCCATTGGAGACTTCCGAGATTGGCCCTATAGTCATCCAGATGACTCGCAGAGAGTGGGGCAGACATATGGTATGCACGCATATCTACATAGCTTTCTAGGCACGGTATCCATATGGATAGGCTTTCCTCCTTTCAGTACAACATGGATGCACCTCTTGAGTTGATCCTGCAAGATGAGATCAACTGTATCATACGGTTAGACCTCCTCTAGCTTCACACATCCCGGACTTGGGGGAGGATCAGGAACTCCCCACCAAGACCCAGCTCTATCGCGACCACTTCCTACGAGTATCAGAGGAGGGTCAGACCCCAGTATCTCGAGGATAAAGGAGTATCTCATGCACTGAGGATTGCCATTGGTTAGATGCGGGTTTCATCCCATCAGCTGAGCATTGAGACAGGGAGAGCAGCGGGTATACCTAGAGAGCAGCGCAGCGGGTATACCTAGAGAGCAGCGGATCTGCACGCTATTATGTACGTTGGGGGCGGTTGAGACAGAGGAGCATTTCCTTTGTGTTTGTCCAGCCTACTATGAGATTCGAGGAGGCTACCACTGTCTCTACCTAGAGGGGAATGGCTTCGGTCCTTTGTCACGATTGATCCATTTCCATGACTAGGTCTGTATCGGACTCTATCTGATGGAGATGCGGTGACACAGGGAGGCGCTTCTACGACAGATCAGAGAGCAGCAGGGGTTAGTCAGACCACTACAGGACATAGAGGGTGATCGGGCACAGCGGCACGTCACAGACTTCTATACTTTTGAGTCAGCCCCCGCACATAGTGGAGTGGAGGAAGAGGAGCTAGTCGATATGAGAGCCGTCTGGATGAGCAGCCGGCACAGTATCGTCGAGAGAGGGACGCAGAGGCCACATGTGCGACAGAGAGCCCCCAGAGTACACTCTATTGAGGTCCGACCTATCACAGCTTTCCTCAGAGGAGACCGACAGAGACGAGGGATCACTCTAGACATAGCCGAGAGAGTCCAGAGAGCGAGGAGACCGTGCCCCCCGCCACAGCTTGAGACAGCTCGACAGACGCAGATATTTTCGCAGCCCACTAGAGAGCCATCACTGTACCAGGCTTCGGTTTTGTCCCAGCGCTTGGATAGATTGATTGATATGATATGATTATGATTCTGTTAGCATAGATTAGTGCAAGGGTCCTAGCGTACCCTTTGCTTCAGCCCATTGAGGCTTGTATGAGTTCGCTTTTCTGTGCGCTTTGTCCCATAGGCTCGCGAGGTCTCCCGTGGACGTTAATATATCTTTCTTTCTTTCTTTTCTCTCTCTCTCTCTCCAGACGCAGATAAGAGATATTTTCAGAGCGCACCAGAGAGCCATCATTGTGCTGGGCTTCGATTTCCGAGTCTCAGCTCCGAGATCGACTTGATTCAACTTGTGCTTGACTGGTTCTGATTATGGTTATGATTTGCTAGCATAGATTAGTACTCAGCAAGGGCCCTAGCCGGCCCTTTGCTCCAGTCCACTGAGGCTTGTATGAGTCTACTTTTTTTACGCACTTTGTCCCATAGGCCTGCGAGGCCTCCCGCGGACATTAATACTTCTTTTTTTTTTCTCTCTCTCGCAGTATGAGATCGGGGAGGAACTACTGCCCCTTTCAAGAGGGGACTGGATTTGGACCACTCTCTCGTTTCATGACCAGGTCTGTGTTGGCCTGCATAGCATCCAGCTTCCCTTTTGATTTTAGTAAAGCATCCCATGGATTACTGTTCCGTATCGTTTTCTCAAGTTTGTGATAGAAGATTCTCTTCTTTGGGGGAAAATCAGTTTTCTACATTGAAGCTGTGGCAAGTATGGTTGTGAGGCTTTAAGATGGTATGTCCTGCACACAGCATGCCTCTCACCGACCTCGAAGAACGTAAGGTCCAATCCGGTCTCACAAAACTCTGAAGAAAACTTAGATTAGATAATCCTCTGTGGGGGTTTTTGTAGATGGAAGCTTGATCAAGGCTGCTTGAAGCCTAAAGACAGCAGGTAAATACATTGGCTCATCTGAGAGTCATCTCAACTTTTGCACTTGTTAATGTGCCCAAATCTTATTCTTAGCTACTGAATTCGCTTTCATGAGTAGGTCAACCTGAAGAGAGTAGTGCTGAGGACCAATCTTGCTTGTGCTTTTCCAAGTGTCTCTATGCCAACTGCTGTGATCCTTTTCTTGTTCCAAGAAAGTTTGTTAAAGATAGAATCTGTATCAGATCTCCTGCTCTCATCTCCGTTCAGGCCATCGGTTGAGCTGTGAGTTAAGCATCAGTTGAGCTGTGAGTTAAGGAGAATCAGGAGAGTCTGAACTGCGCTGGGCACTGAAAAGCTTAGCTTTCTCCCGCTTTTTTACTCCTGCAATTTCCTTGTCCTTGTCCTGCAAATACCCCCCCCCCCACACACAAATCCCCTTCTCTCTCTCTCTCTCTCTCTCTCTTTATCTCTCTCTCTCTCTCCAAGTTTGAAGCTTTTTTTGGGTAGTTGGGGTTTTGGCATTTCTCGTAACCATTTCTAGGGCTTCATAGAAATGTTTCAAGGCATTTCTACTATACAAAATGCATTTTGTGGTAACTCTGCCACCAATCTATCTTTTGAGAGAGACATTGGATTATTTTAGTTTTTACAGGCCATCATAGCATGTCTAAGCCTTCTTTTTTTATGCTAGCCTTGTCCTGGGTGAGTCCGTTATTCACATCAATAATGCTGACAGGAACTCAATATGATCTTTTTATAGATGAATGCTCAATTGGTATGTTTTTATGGATATGTATTTGTGAGACTTCTGCTACCTGTGATGGATTTATGGTTTTAAACCTTGTGGGTGAATGGCTTGAGATTGAAACTGAGGGGTTGCTTTTAAAGGTTGAGCTTGGGCATGTTCCTGGATGTGTGTGTGTGTGTGCCTTAATTTTGAACAAGAGATGAAAGAGGGTTGTTTTGACAATGTACGATAAGTTTGTAGGATTATGCATACGACAGTGATGACTTAAGATGTCCATTCCAGCAATACTGGAGTGCCAAACCTAGTCATAGCGAACGTAAATGGAAGTTAAAACTTCAGCTTTTATAGCTGATGCATAGCCCTTCATATGAGCATTCAAATTATGCTACGATGTTTGTGAGATTTTGCAGGACACGACAAATTATACTGGTGAATTTTGATTGGAGAAAGTTGAAAAAATACATGCGAAAGTTTACTAAAGCTTGTTAGATTAGAGAACATGATCTCCAGAAGTGTAGCAACATCATAGTGTACATCCAGTCTTTGATTCTTGCAGCTAGCACTCATTGCTGTGCTGTTTATGTTATCAATCCACTGAATGCTAAACCTAATTTTGTAAGGATTAGCTTGTCCTTCAATCGATTACTTTCCTTTTTTTTCGTAGTTTCCTTACTGCAGGCGTACTTCTACGTTCCATCTGCTCACATGCAGACATCTCATTGTAGATGTGTCTAGGATTTGATGTGTTCAATCTTGCTTTGTATAATATAGCCGGCTGGAAGTTTCCATTGTGACAAGCTGTTAGTGCTAAATAGATGGATTGCCTCTCAATTCTTTCAATTGCTTCATTAATTTCCCTCTTTGGGTAGAAGCTGCTATTCTCCGAGGGATTTAGTATACCGTGCATGTTGGACGAAGTGTGCTGCTCTTTTTGTGAAGGCTTGGCATAAGTTTAAGCTAAACCGACCATGTTGATATTTCGTATGACATGCTTGCTTTGTGCTGTGATTTTGAGGGGCAGACATTTGGTAGGTCTAGTAGCAGGTAGCTAAGATGTGTGAAAAGAAAGCAATGCTTGGTAGCTTCCTTTTTGAATTCACATATGCCTTTTGCAACACATCTTCATGATGCCCAAGGCCGTTTCAATAATTTGCATTTGATAGACATTTAAGGGTGTAGAGTTTCTAGTGAGACAAATATAGTGAGGGATTTTCTTAGGTGCTCTTAACAATCGGAATAAAGGACGCAATCTACACCACACCTATCCTTTTATCTTAGTTTACAATCTATGTTCTTGTGTTACTGAGTATATTAAGATAAAGACAAAGATAAATACATTTAAAAGTGATGGAAGTGCAAATATGATTTTCATTGTTGTGAAAATGACGTAAGCATCCCATATATTCAACCAACATGGAAAACTTTAGTGCCAACCTATGCTTGGATTAGCTTGTAGCTGAAAATGAGTGCTTTTGGAACAACAAAGTTACTTCAAAGCTGCAGCTTTTGTTAATCATTTTAGTTATTGGAATACCAATTGAACCTCAAAAGTAAAAATTGAAGGTTAAAAACTAAGAAAGAGAATAGTAAAGGATTGTCTCAGTTATTGGAGGACCGATTGAACCTTAGAACTAACAAAGAGAATAGTGGTCTAATTTGCCGATGAAACCCAAGTAAATCATTTTTACCTTTGCACCCTTATCGTAGTTGAGTGTTTTGATGTATTTACCAATTTTCTTTTTCACTTGTGTCTTGAACACCTAAAGTATTCTAGGAAATCTTGAATTTTTTTAATGAAGTGGATTTAAGTTATTTTATAGCTTTCATAAATTAATTTGACGTAGTATCAAAAATTAGATAATGACTCCACCTCAAATCTTAGCAAGGGACTAAGTACTAAAATCTCCTTGAATGTGGGCCAGGATGTTGAAAAACATTGTCTTTATTGTTATGTGCTCCAATCCTCTATGTTTATGTGTTATTTAAAAGACAACAAAGTAGAAGGTAACTTGATGTCTTATGGTTTAAGTTCAAAATACATTTTGATGCACACCATTTTGTTGCATTCAAGATTGACTTGCAAGATATTTTGTTGACTATTCTTGTTGCATTCAAGAATGACTTGAAAGGTATTTGTTAATAATGTTGGATAAAACATGGTGAAATCCTTCATCATATTGCATATGATTTTTGTGCTACAATCTAGAACTTGGCGTGTTGACCAATATTGGCATGTTGACCATTATTACTCATCTTATCATATTAAGTATCCATTATTTGTTGCATTCTATTAATGTGTCATTATGCCATAATAGTCCACGATTGTTATAATGTTGTTACTTAATCTATCTTGCTCCTTGAGTAGCTTCAATAATGCATATAGGATTTTGGACAAAGGTTGCTTCTTGATAAAATCCTTGATTTTCAATGACCTAGCCATTTTTCAGTTGTTTGAGATGAAATTATCATAGCTAATATTGGCCTCTTTGTAGCTGCTTGGTGTTTGATATGAACTCATTTTACCTTATCGAGACACTTTAGTCATATAGTAGACTCTCTTGAAGCCATTGGAAGACCCATCACTAAACGTGTCCTCAAATGCAAATTAAATTTTGTGATGATGCTCAAGTCTTCTAGTTTTACCAATGGTCTTTTGTTCCATGAAGTTTTGATGCACATATTAAAGTTGGTAAGGAGTCAAGTGGGAAATGGAGAGCACACAATTGTAAAATGGCCAACTTGACATTGTATTTGTTGTAAAGAGTAAATAGCTACAAAACCGTGGTTATTGCTAGGGCGTCGTGGTCCCTTCGTGCCTTTAAACATTCAATGTATTATTGTCTTCTATACAAATATACACTCATGATATAGAGTTTGGTATTTCTTAACATTTTTCCTTGATATTGGCATTCTCAAGTCGGCTTTTTGTCAAAATGATGAAATTGGGGTTGAAAGGATTGTAATGAAAGTCTTCTTTCCCTAAGTTAAAGAGATTTTTAATGACTTTTGAATTCTATCTTTGAACTGGCCTTGTACAATTTTTGCAACATTTTCTTTGATGTGACAATGTTGCAATGTGATGTTCTCGATATCATGCTTCCTTGATGAAATGCTCGTTAACATATATGTGCTTTGTCTTGACATGATATACAAGTTTTTGTGCTAGTGTTCAAGCTGATTAAGTTGGGGAGTTGGTAACCTTGAATACACTGGATTTTCCATAAGTTAAATATAGTGAGAATGTAGTCATCATAACTTAAATGTGTATGTTGCATAGCAGCATAAGAACTGCTTGCAATAGCTTATGCCAGTATAATTGATAGATTTTGATAGGATATGCGTATAGAGAAAACACACTCTATACAAAGTCTAGACATACTTGCAAATTCATCTAGATCTAGTAAGAGAACGTTGCTCACTATAGGCTCAGTGAAAAAAGGGTGAGAACTCTTTGATGGGAATTCACTCTCTTGACTATGGAGAATTTATTATATATCAAGACCTTGGAACCCCAAGTGTATTTTGAGATTAGAGAGAGAAATACTAAGTCTAGAAAGAGATCTCTTATGCACTTAGAGAGATCTCTTGAGATTAGAGAGAGAAATACTTAGTCTAGAGAGATCTTGTGCAGTTTAGAGAGAGAAAAAAATAAGTCTAGTGAGAGTATGATCTCTTGTGCACTCTAGTCCTACTTGGAATTGATTCGAAATCTTCTTTTGACCTGTGATTTAAGTTTTGTCTATTCCAAGATAAATTTGGGGACGACATCAATTTCCTAGAGAGAGAAAATAGTTATAGAGAGAGTTCCATGTCTCACATATAATTTCTACATCATACAAAGCACTCCACAGTCTTTATGTAGTGTGTTCACTCTACTCTTGTGTTCATGTGCACTCTACTCTTAGTGTCTATGGTCGAGCATGATCTAACCATGTAAACTCCCATCTTGTACCATTTCCCCCTCCATCCCTTACAATCTTCCACTCCTTTATGGAAGCAATGAGATGGTCATAGCAAGAACAATTTATACAAAAAACTAGCCCCCATTTAATCAACAAGAGATTTAGAGAGAAGAGGAGATGCTTGCTCTCCATCTCCTTTCCCTCAACAAGGATGTGGAATGGGGGCTATCGAAAAGCAAGAATCTATCAGCCCTAATTGCAAGGTTGAGTGCCCATCACTATTTTCTACGTATGCAAGAGTAGGGGATCACAAATCAAAGGATCCTAGGGTATGGGATCTTAAAATCTCCTAAGAGAGATTTAGAGGGCAGACTAGAAGTAGAGGTGCCATATCCCCATTAAAATACTCCAACATCCCCGGTCCTAAACCTGGTGTGGCTCTACTCACACTTGAGCCAAGAAAGGAGACCAACGAGAAGGGCCCATTAAAAGAAAAACCCTTTCAAGGCAGCGAAAGGGTTACCTTGTTACTTTTAAGGACCTTGAGTGAAGGGTGGATGGAGGAGATTCCACTCGACTGTGACTAGAGAAGAAGCTTCCTCCCTCTAGAACTTAAGAGCCATTCACTCTCTCTTACCCGTCTTCAAAATAAAAAAGATAGAGCCACCAAATTATACCAATTGGTTAAGACAAGGAAGAAGTTCTTCTCAAGGATTCGAATGAGGCAAAACTCTACAGTGGAATCCAATTCTATGGCAGTCCTTCAAGAACATGAGCTTCAATGGTGTCACAATCTAGGGCTAGGTAAGAATCACTTTGGGATGGTTCTAAGAGCCTTGTCAGTTATACACATAACAAACATACCAAAGAAAGAATTGTCCATGTTCATAATGGAATCCAAGGAGTTGAGGATAATGAATTTTTGATGTTCCTCTTATCCAACATACCCTTGAGTAGTTCACCAAGTACAAGATTGGGTATGGTACCATACCACTGCCACGAACGAAGAGAAGACCAAAGGAAGTTGAGCAAGGAGCCTACAATGGTCTCGCAAAAATGAGATGATGGATCTAGCTTTACCAATGAATCACTTAAGCTTGTTTATGTAGTTGAAGGCCTTCCTGATGAGGTTCCTAAGCCAGTATAACAAAGACCATAACCCTAATGAACCGAAAGTATGCTAGCCTTGTGAAGCAAGAATCATAAATGTTGATTGAAGCATACTTCATCTATATAATTAAGTGCACAGAACGGGTGTCACGAATAATCATAGTCCTAAAGAATAATGGCCACATTAGATATGCTAATTTGACGAAAGTCATTTTAGGCACAATTGGACCATTATTCCTTACCCTTTAGAGAGTATATGTTGGAATGAGTCGCAGGAAGGAAGTCTATAGCTTCTTATATGGATTCTATGGTACAACCAAGTGTTAATAGTACATGCATATAAGTTGACTTACAAGTGATGCCTTTTGTGCACACTAATGCTCATGTGACTTTCTAGATAGCCATGTGCACTACCTTTGCAACTCACGGTTTGGTACTCTCACACATTGTATTCTAATATGGGATAGTGGCTTATGAATAAAAAATTACAGTAATATTAGAACTACTATATCATAATAATTACAAGGGAGTACAAATGCTCATGGAACGTGGGTACTACTGAAGATTCATCTTTAATTTTTCCACCCTAACAAAACCCATGTAACAGCTCACTATCTTCGAATGGAATGAGGAGTGTGGATCCCACTTCAAAAGCTAAAAGAAGCCCTAGGAAATTGAGTTCCATGTGCATATTGATGTATCCATTTGTATGTGTATTTTGGATGTGTACTCACTCAATTAGGAGAATTCACTCTTGATTATCATGTATGCTTTGCCAATAGGGACCCATTGAATTTGGGCCTATTAAATAATTAGCGTGCGGAAGAGACTCGATTGACAAAGGGGTAACAAAGGCGAATTCAACAGGCGCGATTAACAAAGAAGGGGGAGTGGGGGGGAGGCTTCTTGTAGAAGCCTCTTTCTCCAGAATGTTCAGGTGGCTATATATACGAGGGAGTCTGAAGGCTGTGAAGGCTCTCCAAAACTGAAACAGGGGAAGGGGGAGAGAGAAGGGAGGAAGAGGGGAGGGAGAGAGAGAGGGAGGCAGACAGAGATAGTGCAGGCTGAGGGCGAGATGAAGGAGAATTCTACAGAAGAAGCTTTAATTCTACGGTGAAGAAGGTTAATCCGATGCGGAACAAGGGTGAGCGGGAGGGCAAACTCATAGAAATGGGAGGCGAGAGTGAAATAGTGACCAATAGACATCTAAATGATGTTGGAAAGGACTGTATTACCACTGAGCAAGATTGTGCCTACCCATGGTATAACCGTCAAGAATATAGGAGGGAGGGGAGAGACGCTTGTAGGAGCGAGGAGATGGGAGAGGTAGGAGCAAGAAGAGGGGAGAGGCAGGGGCCGCTGTACAAGCTTCCAGAATGGAAGCTTCGAGCATGATTAAGGAGTTAATTTTTCGAAAGTGAGGCTTTATACCTTATGTTACTTATTCGCGAGCGAGGGAGCCACGATTACTAACACCAATTTACGAACATCGTGGGGACCTATTGGAGGCTTTCATAGTTGTGACGTCCTCCAATTTGTGAATAAGTTTTGCAATATTAGGTCCTCGAGGACCTCAAGATGAGCGGGCATCCTAATGGAGAGTTCACACTTGTGATGCATAAAGAAAAGCACATGACAACGATGAGGATGAAGATGGTATCGCCTTCAAATCTCAATGAGAAAAATCATTGAGGATGATAGTGATGGCAACAATGATGCTTGAACGTGCTTCCTTTTATAACCATGGTCTTTTGTACCTTTTTAATACAATGTGTGTCATCTTTCAAAATAAGTGCAAGAAGGTCAATCTGTGGTTTTGGGAAATGAGAAAGTTTGTAAACAATGATCCTTTATGGATGCCCAACTTGGGCACCTGGGCTTTCTAGGACCTATTGGGAAAGAGCAAGATACCTCTAGAAGGGGAGCATTATGCCGATTCATGGCTTACCTCAATAAGGCTAAGAAGATGGACGCCACAAGATACGACACAAGGCAATGCAAGCTACGCTAATCATAGGATGGCATAGAGAGAATGAAATGGATGTAGTTATAACAAGGATGCATGTGAAATCATGGGGATAGCGACATAAAAAATGCTAATAAATTATGGCATACCCGGGGGGGGGGGGGAAATGCAATTCTACAAACAGGAAATTCATCCATTGGGGACAACTATGGAATGCAAAAAAGCTTGAGGAAGACATCAACGTTCAAAAGGCATCTAATCTGCAAAATTAGAACAACACCCAATGACATATACTCGCAATATGTGCATCTCTCTCTCAGTTCATGTCAAGCAAGATGAGAGGAAGGCTACAAGGATGTAGGTGTAGGTAGTAGGATACGGGGGGGAGAATTTGTTGGTATGGTAGGACATGTCGTATTGTCACACTGTGCTCTAGTAGAGTTAAGCTTGTGATGCAAATACTCTTGGTGATAACGAAGTGTCCAAGAACATACTGTCTTAAGATGTGTCACAAGCATCATTTCCCAATGGAGCTTCTAGGAAATGATGAGCGTCAATGGGGTATAACAGCTGCTGATATGCCAAAGGATGCATATAAGAATAGAGGGCTAGGCAAGATCTAGGGGAGTTCTACAAAGAGGAAATCAATCCAATTGTCAACTATGGGATGCAAAAGTACCTAGGGGAAGACATATCAATGTTTATAAAAGGCATCTAATTTGCAAACTGAGAAGTGGAAAAGGGAAGGGGGCAGGTCCCAAGGGAAGAAAGAATCTTCCCCACAGAATGAACAGCACATACTCCCAAGGAGTCTATGCACACATCATAGAAAGATATGATGACGACAGACGCAATCTGAAAAATCTATTAATTCAGCCAGCTACAAAGTTAGAAGTTATAAAAGAAGTTCAATAAGGTACTTGGACTAGCACACAAGCTAGCTCAACAAGCACTAGCTACATAGCAAGTCTACGGCATTTTCTTTCACCGGATGTAAAAGATCACTATTTGTTGATAGTGATCGCTAGTCCTATAGGGTCTCGAGGAGATTAATACAATCATCTCTCTCTCTCTCTCTCTCTCTCACACACACACACACACACAAGAGGTCGTTTTCAGATATTATGGGCTCTCCCTAAGCAGGTGTCTAAGATGGGTTTTTTTGCTGTA
Source organism: Dipteris shenzhenensis (assembly GCF_047967505.1). Taxonomy (NCBI): domain Eukaryota; kingdom Viridiplantae; phylum Streptophyta; class Polypodiopsida; order Gleicheniales; family Dipteridaceae; genus Dipteris; species Dipteris shenzhenensis. The sequence continues at coordinate 52,507,220 of NC_141619.1, read as the reverse complement.
CCATAGACCTTTTGGTCTTCCCCGGGCATTAGTAGACTGATTTCTGTCTCTGTCTCTCTCTCTCTGTTTTGTTCATACCTGCCGCCTGCTCTCTATTCTACATGTTTTCTTCTGCATTAAACCAAAAAAACTTTGGTAATGAGAGACCCTGTGATTTAGATTAACAAACACAATTGCAGCAGCGTGTAAGGAACTGGCACAAAAGGACTGCAGCAGGAGAAGAACAGCAACCAGCCACAGTCAGAAGCAATGATGGCAGCAAGCAGTGGTGGGAGCAGCAAAGCTGAATCATATAGAAATCCCACAAGCCAGGTTAGAAAAATTAATACATCCACATTGATGGGTCCAAGCAATATACTGTTGTGTAAAAGGAACAGGGATATTCCTGTCCGAGAACATGGAAATTTGTTAGCAGGTCCCTTTCTTCACGCATTCAAAATAGCTGGGGAACACTGAACAGTCTGTCATCAGCATTCCACAGGCAACTAGAAAAACTACCTCAGCCATGTACCAGGCACATGATGCAATCTCAATACATCCCACTTCATCACAATATTTCGCATTGTGGTATAGCATAGATGATGTATTCGGGAGCCACAAGAATGCCTTGGCATTGTTTAGGTGTGTAGCATGGGAGGCACATAAGGTGCGCGCTTCGTAAGGCTTATTAAATTTTAAGGTGCGATTTTGAAAAAAATTATATTTGAAATTTGAAAAAGGGAGAAAGGGACGGAAAACATTTACATGACATGTAGAGAAGCACATGACATAGATAGATGACCTGCAACATCCACATACAGAAATGGTCATCAAGAGCAAAGAACCCATGAGAGAGAAACTATGAAAGAAACTTATAATGGGGGTCTGAGAATGAAAGTGGGGCTGAAAGGGCAATGAGGCTGAAAGATTGGGAGAAGGCAGAAAGAGGGCGACGGATGAGAGAGAGCTGCAGAAAAGAGGGCAAGGGTTACGAGATGGTTAAGAGGACAAGAGAGGGCTGAGAGACGGCAAGGCCGAAAAGAGGGGGCTGAGGGAGAGTGTGGGTCGAGAGAGGTTAGAGGCGGGGAAGGAGACGCTGAAAGCCATGTGGAAGGAGTTGCGGCGTCATCAGGAAAGGTTTTTAGGGTTTTTAAAAAGGTAGCCTTATAGAAGCACCTTATGTTTAGGTGTGTTCCAAAAGGCACGGAATGCTTCAAACGGCACGCTTCAAATCAACCATGGTAAAAATATGGACAACTCTCTCAAGAAAAAGATGGCATGTCTGTTATTATGGCAAGAGGACTGACTGCTGAAACTCTGCTACGATAAACAGGCAAATTCCAGAACATTAACTTCACCATGTGACAAAACCATGACATCCAAGCCTATACAACATCAGCACCCAAAAGTAGGGGTAAGTTGCATGCATAACAATACGACACAGAGACAATTTATATTCATACAACTCCAGATGTAAACTGCAGACTTTGGCATGGTTACTAGCAGTACAGAGGAGAACCATCATACAATAGCACGCATTTTCCTGTAAGGGGAAGGGCAGACCTTGCAAGGAAAGACAAACATGCAAGCTCCAAATTTTCTTTTGACGGTAATATAAATCATAAAGTCGAAAGCACAACAATTTTAACAAAATGCCTGTAGATAAATTCGAAAAATGATTTGCCCCCTCTGTATATCCTCGGAATTATTCCCCTGGAAAGCAACCCGACCCTGTCTTTTACAAACAAAAACCGAGAGCTCTCTGTCCAGAATAGGATCGTAGTTATCGTTAAACAATTCTACAACCGATGACAGAACATAATCCGAACAAAAAAACGTCACCTTCACCCGTCGAGTTCACAAGCCCACGTTACGATTTACATAAGTGAGTAACTGAGCGTTAACGACCTACAGAGAGCATACTACTGCAAATTTAATCAAGAGAGCCGTATCCAACGATTGCATAAGTTATGAGGTAAAAAGCTACTGATATCTTTACACGATGCTATAACGGCCTGCGGAAGAGGCAGGCTTCGAAGCAGATAAATCATTGTTATAAAATTTTCTACAGCCAGGACATCGGCCATCCTCGGAAGCAATCCTGTGGTGACAGAACAAACAGAGCCGGAATCCACAAGGGCAAGGGTTGAAAGACGAATCCGTACTGTCCAGCTCTTCCGTACATATGGGGCACTGTAGTGGAACTGGAGGCGAATCTCGTGAAATCTTGTGAGGAGACCACTGCTGTTGAGAAGTAGAGTATGCAGGAAGGCTGCTCTGTTTATTGAGGCTAGGAAGGGAAGCTGGCCGGGAGGCGTCATCTAGTCTCCACGCCCTCCCATTGGCACTGAGTGAAACTCCTTTCTGTAGACTTGGCTTTTGGCTGTCATCAGGCTTCGAATTAAGCTCCGGGATACTGGCAATTAGATGCTGCGAGCTAAGGCTTTCCTCTTCCTCCACCTCGGGCAATTGAGATCGACCTGTGCTTGACACTTTGTCTGGCGAGGGATGCAACTCTAACGCATCCGCAGCAGCCTCCCAATCATCCTCCGAATCGAGACCATCCCCTACGTTCCTGCAAGAGGCACCACTCGACCTGGCGGGATTGCCATTCTCTGTCCCTTCTTCCCTCTTCCCCCCCGTCTTAGAACACTCTTTCTCAAGGTTACTCGAGGACCTGCCTCTGCCTCCTGCAAAATCCCCTCCCAGCCTCGTCACTTTGCTCTTTGGACTTTTGTCATCACAATATTTCGGCGACGAGTCACCTCCACAGCCGTCAGACAAGCAACTTTTTGCAGTGGAAAGGCCTGGATCCTCCGACTTGCCCAAAAAATCATGCTTGGGATCCTCTATTTCGCAATTATCGGGGTGTTTGATCCACAGGTGAGAGCGGGATGGAGAATCCATTCTCTCGGTAGCGTCCAAACAGAAGAGTTTCGACTCCGTCCCCCCAACTGTGGGACTCAGAAGATGATCATCAGGATGCGAAACTTCTCCCGGACTATCCTTGTTTTCCTCCGCATGCGAACCCTCGGCGTGTGGTTCCTGACCAGCTTTGCCATGTTTACCCGTCACTGCGTCCACCAGACACTTTCCATGTGATGCCATATTTTCAAAAATAACCACCTCATTCATCTTCCTGCATTCCAAATCCCAACTAACGGAACAGAAAACAGTTTTTCCTATGTAAACCCCTAACGATATCCGGATGGTTCCCCTTTCGCATGCATCTAAGCTCGCTGCCTGCCTAGATTGACTTGCATGTTTTTTTACTCACCCTGAGAAAGCCATTGCTCCCGACGCGCATCAAGCTTGCATTGCCTAAGCCTGGCATTCCTGTTCACCTGCTTCACCACGCCAAGTCTGTGCGTGAGCGTTTCGATTCGTTTCCCATTCCTCTAACGACAACCGGGAGAGAATGCAAGCGCTCCACCTACTCTGTCCATCGTCTATGCTAAGCTCGGCCGTTGGCGAAGCACTTACCCTTTTGCGCTTACTGGCATCCTTAATGTGGAGAATCTCGGGCCTAGGGGAATTCCAGTCGCCGCAGGGGCTAGGTTTGGGGGCGACATGAGAGAAAGGGGCATCGAAGACAGGGAGGGCAGCGGGGGAGGCCATGGGGGAGAGAAAGAAGGATAAGCAGAAGGCAAAGAGAAGCAAGCAATGTGAGACAGACCTGAGAAACCCTAAAAAGGGAGAAGGAGAAGAATGGAAGCAACAAAAGCAAGCGAGCTAAGGGATCAACGAAGGGACTGAACAATCGATCAAACAAGCAAATCGATCAAGCAAGAAAAATCGATCAAAGCACCCAAAATCGAGCTCTCGCAGAAGCTTTGCAATAGCAAATCTTTCAAATTTTGCACTTAGTATATCCTGCGAAGAAGACGACTGCCCATGCCTCAGGCTCGGCTCCCCAAGCCTCAGGCTCGGTTCCCCAAGCCTCCTCCCGAACCTCCTTCCTTTCATCTCCACCGTCCTTTCCCTCCCCGAACCTATCTTAGATCGCACCACGGTAGCTCGGCACGTTTCTCTCTCTCCACCGTTGGATCTTCTACCGGCTCATCCAGCCTTCAAATCTATCTTAGATTGCACCATGGTCGCGCGGCACGTGTCTCCATTTCCGCCGTCCGATCCTCGACGGGCTGGCCCAGCCGTTGGATGCCGGCTTTAGATATTTTGGCCTGCCCTAAAGGTCCATAGCTTTCTTAGCCTAAACTAATTGTTAAAGATCTAGTTGCACGTGTCGTTTTTTTATTGGTTCCCTTTGTACCCTCCCTTTTCGGACCTGAATCGGCTAAATGCTGACATGACAATTTCACTCGAAACTTCCAAAATCCATTCTCTCTTTCTTATTGAGTACTTGCCATTTATGAGGAGCAGTGGTAGAGCTGAGCTAGCTACCCTTGTTGGAATCTCATTGGATGTTTGCTGTTGCCTAGCAACATGGGCCATGAGCCAAAGTACTTGCCAATGGTAGTTTTATGTTGGAGAATTCGATTCTCCTTCATGACTGGCCTGCAGTTGCTGGCAACATGGGTCATGAGAGTGTGGTGGGAAAAAACCAAACTACTTGCCAATGGTAGTTCTATGCTAGAGAATTGGATTCTCCTTCATGAATTTCAAGTCCTCCTAATGTTTAAAAGGTTAATTGACTTGTGCCTACCTTCCATGGAGATTGTTTTTACCTTCAAGGCTAAAATTGCCTTTTAATTGCCCAACACACTAAAAAAATCATCTTTGCATCCAAAAGCACCCACTTTACCACTATACTAGGAGGCGGTGCCCACGTGCACTCTGCACTCTTGTTTGAAATTATGAGCAGTCCTCAATGGTCAGCTTGCACTACATATTTCATTAAGAGGTCTCTTTGCTCCTTTTGCGTGCATGTTTTTATGAGAGTATATCGCGATTATAACATGCTCATCATGTGATTATGAGAGGCTTTTCATTGCTTTTAATAACAAGCACAAGGAAAAGCAAAAATTAAAACTATGAATATTTCCTAAAATATTATATTTGGTTTGTGCTAATGGCACCAATGCATCCAAGAAGTTACACTCTCCAAAGAGGTTCATTGAGCACCATGTCCTCAATTAGATCCTTCTTATTTGCCTTTTTGAACTTTAAGTAGGCCATTACTCTTGTTTGACTTTATGACATGCTCCACTAATGTACCTTGTTCATGTTTTATCTAGACGTTCAATCCTGGACCTTGTTAAATTACACGACGCAGCGGAACAGAAATTGAACAAAGAATAGAGAGTACATAGCAAACTGGAGATGAACAAAATTTTCCTTCAATACTGATATAGTACAGATGATGGCTCCATCCACCCGTGCACTTCCATAGTGGAGCTTAGATGGCGATCTAGATAGATACTAGGTGAAGAGCTACTAGCTAGAAGATCTGATCTGGTACAATGGACTGGGGAGGTCGCCTCTTTATAGCTATGAGGGTGGTAGTCGGATCAACGTAGTCAGTGGAACCGGCCAGTCAACCTAGTCGGTGAAGCCGACCAGTCAACCTAGTCAGTGGAACCGACTAGTCGTCCATGGAATATTCAGAGAATATTTCCTATACCATTGCCTCGGGGGCTCTCGCCCCCGAACCCCCACTAGGGGGACTAGTTGGTCCCAGGCCCTAACAAGAATAAGAGGCTCCCACACAATCACCTTTCTACAATCAACGGTCTCATTGATAGACCTCATCTGACATGCAAGTTAGGATCCATCCAGTGTCCCGGGCTTACACATGGCTTCTCCTCATATGGGGGCCTTACAACTTGAGCACCTTGGACCACTGGTGGTTACCAGGAGGGTGGGGCATTGAGCATATCTAACAGACCTCATGCATGCAATCTTGTGAAGGAAAGTATCAACGGCATGACATAATACATAGAAGATGAAGATGCACCAATGCATTTGACAGCTTTCTTGCAAAAATGGCATGCTAAAACACTTTTCATATAAGAGACCTTTTGAAAATAGGATTATTCATACAGCCCTTATTCAAATTGAGGCAAGAAGCAACATCCAAACACTTCTGTGTAATAGGAAACTAAAACAACACTGCCAAATGCAACATGGCTTGTCACAACCCTTGTCTAGATGTGACCATCATATTTTGCTCCATCCCCTCCATTCCTACAACTTGTCAAGTTGGTGCTAAATAGCTCAAACACAAAATTGTCATTATAGATTCTAGTAGTCAGCTTCCCTAAAATGGTCAATGCATACTTTAGCTTAATAATTGCAATGATATTGGATTCTCTTGAGCATTTTTATCTAGAAACTTTATAGAAATCTTTGGAAGTGCATCCAATGGTATCATAATATTGTCATTTGTGTTGTCCTATAGTGGTGTGAGGAGATCAATCTCATCATCTTTACTTGAATCATCCACATCGACAATATCTACATGTGTGATTGAAGAGCACTTTCACTTGAATTCTTGGCAACTTGCATGGGATATGAATATGTAAGACTATTGTCAATACTGTAATGCACTTCTCCCTCTAGATCAACATGTATTTGTAATTATTTGGGCTTGTAAAGGGCTCATGTAGAAGCAAGATAGCAGATACTATCACATAGAACAAGTAGTAGTAGCTTCCCATCCATCTAAAGAGCTAGAAAAGGTATGAAGAACCATCCACACATTGCTAGAGCAAAGGTGTCTTTGATAGTTGACATTGCTAGAACACATTTTCATGCTACTTGCCATTGCTATATTTGAAGGCTTTACATGATGTGCGAGTCATGAGTTTAGTACAAATAGCACAAGATTATGGGCACTCTCATGTAGCAATAATGATGTACGGTGGTAGTGCTGAATGGGATTTGGCTACCAAAAATTTTGCCCAGCTAGCGGCCAAAGTTTAGCTTTTAAGAATTTTTGCAAGTTTATAGTAGTGGGACATTGTGAGTTGCTCTTTTAATCAATTGTATTTACAACCAAGTCTAGGGTAGGCAAGAATTTATTACAACTGGCCTTGCTGAAGGTAAGATTAACGAATTGGAGCAGATACTTGATTGGCTAATAACTAACCATAACATAAGGAAGCTAAAAAGATGCTTAGTGTGCTTGATTTCAGCTTGCCTTGTGATTTTTGCTTTGACCCATAAAGTTTGTTCTTTTGTGTTCCATTACACAAGGGCGTTTTATGGTTGGGATCACACTCAAGCAGCGTTTTGACTGGTTCAAGGAAAAGATCAGGTTGAAGTTAAAATAGTAGGGTGGCGCTATGCTTAGTTGAAATCCTAGGGTATTGATGTTGAAGCATGTCATATCTTATTTGCGTCGACTACTTATGTAGCATCCATCTGGAGGTTTAATAAATCCCACGAGATGGAGGTTGAGAGATCATTTAGGGCATGTCTATGGTTGGTAGATGGGGAGAGTAGGAGATGGCATTATGTCCCGTGGTGGGAGGCACTGAAAGCCTCGAAAGTAGGGGGTGGGATGGGAGTTTGGGATGCAAATTTGAAAAATGGTGCTCCTTTATCAAAATGGTTGCCCATTAATCTTTGAGGGTGGGCCATCGTAGGTGGAGTGTGTGAAGTGGTTTGCTGAGAAGGGTATGAGTAGGGGAGCGGGGATGTGGAAGAATATGTCACAGTATGAAAAAATATGTTCGAGATTTACCTTGGGCTAGGAGCATGCACAACAAAGGGTTGATGTCATGGATGCAATTGTGGGATAGGAGATGAGTAGTAGTAGACTTGATCCTTGTGTGGCGTCTTGTGGAGCAATACAGGTTAAATGAGGGGGGGAGGCTTTGATTATGCCTGTGCTGGCTAGTATCCTAGAGGGTTGGCCCTCTAACTGTGTTCTATCTCTGTCTTGGAAGGTACGTGGAGAAGGTTACTTTGAGGAAAATTTCAGCAAAGAGTGTTTATAGGAAAATTTTGGCAAGGAGTGTTTATAGGAGGTTGATGCTGTGGCAGGACTATGTATGGACATTTGAATGCTAAATGGAAGATGAGGAGGTCACCTAAATGGTGGATAAACATGGTGAGACACATTTGGATGGGTTGTAGGATTGGAAAATCTAGCTTTATGTTGTGGAAGGCATTGCATATGGGGCTTCCCTCAGAAACAGAATTGCCAGGTGGAAAGATATTAATCCATGTTGTCCATTATGTGGGCATGCTTTTGAAGAGTTGTCTCATTTATTTAGGTCATGTGTTATTGCAAAAATGGTGTGGAGCAGGATTGCGGGTGCCATAAGGGCAATTGGGCTCATGGGGAAGTTCAACTTAGGTGCTAAATGTTGGTTGGTCCTTTTGGTGGAAACTAAGGGGTTGCCTTCTATGTTGTGTGCATGCTGGCCGTATACTCTAGCAGCAACATTCCTTGGTATTTAGATGGTTCATAAGAATTTGGTTTTTAAGGAAGGGGTGGGGGTAGGCTGTAAGGAGGAGGTCACTCTAGGAGCTTGTTAAAATGTTTCCCTCATACTTTGGTTCACGTCTATGAGTTGTATGGATCAACTAGTGGGGGGTAGGTGATGGGAGTTGAGTGTTTCAATGATATAATGTGCTGCAGAGGGGCATAGAAGTATGCTTGTAAGTCATCCGATATTGTTGTAATGGTTTTTATCCACCTTAATAATAAAAGCCGACAAAAAACAAAAAGAAGAGTTCCTTCAATTATGATAAGCAAAACTAGAGATTGTTATGATTGTGCAACGTCTAGTATGCAGGTATGAATGTTTTGCCAAACCATATTTGGAGAATTCAAAGCACATAATGTCAATCAATTATCCATTTTTAAATATGTTTTGGTTGTAGGTGGATTGCCAAGCTAATGCAGCTAGAGTGTTGAGGTGGCCCTTATATGTCTCCTGAGTCATGGTGTTAGTGTGGCATTATAGAGTATGACGTTGAGATTCGTCCATGTTGGTTGGATTACCTTGGTTGTAGGAGAAATTACTTGGAGGAAGCTAAGTAGTACTCTGTCCCTTTACTCAAATTTAGTTTTGCACAAGATCTCTTACATGCCTAAGCTGAAAACTATTGCCTTAGAGTTTCAAAGGTGGAAACAAGAATATCAAAGCAGTCCTAACTGGCTTAGAGATGGGTAGAGAAGGGATCGTAGATGATTGAAGATAGGACTAGCAAGAGGTTGGCAACCAAAAACCCTAGAATGTATCTAGTGCCACTCTCCATGTTCCCTGAAGGAGAATGGAACTAGTGCCATTCTCCCTAAACTCATAAAAATAATGACAGTAGTGCCATTCTCAAAATGCCAGTGCATTTCTCCATAGCCTCTCCATATTCCCACGAGGAGAATGGAACTAGTGCCATTCTCCCTAAACTCATAAGAATAATGACACTATTGCCATTCTTCATCTCTGAAAGGAGGCAATGGCACTAGTGCATTTGTCCAACCTCATAGGGAGAATAGTACTAGTTCCATTCTCCATATCCCAAATGGGAGAATGGCAACAGTGTCATTCTCCCCTTTAGGATATGGAGAGTGGCAATAGTGCCATTCTCCACTTGAGATTATGGAGAATGGTAATAGTGCCATTCACCCCTTTGGATATCGAGAGTGGCACTAGTGCCATTTCCCCCTTTTTGGAATATGGAGAATGACTCTCCCTTTTGAAAAAATTTGATTAATTAATTGGTTTGTTTGAGGGGAAATTGAGTTAGGATAGAGGAAATAGTTGAGAATCACTTTTTAGTTGCCTACTCAATTAGCCTTGAGTCTTCTCCATCTATTGGGCTTATTAAGAACCCATTCTTCAATGTTGACTTAATGAAGTTTCCATGAGAGAAGGAGGGAAAGGGAAGAGGGGAGAAGAGAGGGAGAAGGGGAGGAGAAGAGGAGAATGAATGGGGATGGAGTGGCAAACACAAAGGCACTACAAAGGAAACAACAGAACACCCAAAAACAAGAAGAGGGAGCTTGTATTCCAAACTTGTGCATCCAACAATGAAGACTAAAGTCAACCACTTGGCCTTTATACATGTAACCTTTTGAAGGTAGGGCCAACCCTAATATCTTTATACCACTCTCTTTCCTTATTATTTACAATCAACTTGGGCCTATTTGGCTCCAAGGCACAATCTTAGCTCTATGGACTTGCCACTACATTGCCACCAACTAACGTAGTTAACATGCCTCCCTTCCTGTTCTTGATCTAGTCTCATGGATCGTGCAAAGGTCATGGTTGTTGGTTTGTTGTCGGGTGAATATCATTCCTAGTGAGTACCTGTGTGAATTTTTGCCATTTGCAGTACTTCATAGGCAGAACTGTTGCTAGAAAGATGGATATTGCATCAGGTAGATTGGCATGGCACTGCTTGATTGATTGCAATGGTTAGACATTAGGTGGATGGATTATAGATGAGTACTTGTGACCTTTCAAAGAAAGAGAAAAATCTAAGGTGTTAATTAGTAGGGAGAAGGCGTTAGTAGGGATTGATGTAAGATCCTAGTGGTGTTAGGGTTAGCATAGTAAGTACAATGTATTCTCGTTCTCCTCCTTAAGTGCCATATTTGATTTGAGTGGAACTTTTATTGGATTCTCATCAGACTATGTCTTTGACCTGCCATGCTTGTCAGTCTAAAGTTTTGCATGACATTTTTCCTTGCTTCTCTGCTTTGAAGTTCTTTAAAAATCAAATTTATGGATTAGATTTAATTGAGGGCTTTGTCTGAGTCATCAAATTTAGATTATCTGATAATACACCATACAAACCCCTAAAATGAGGACTATAGCCGAAGAGGTTTATTGCATTTTGGGTTCTAGGAAAGTCCTCTAAGTTAAAACTGATATGACATTGGGAAGGCTCAAATAGTTAAGTGGGTACTAGGGTTAAGCATAAAAAAGAAGAATAATAAGAACAAATAAAAAGAGGAGAGAGAGTTAGAGTCAGCTAATGAAAGGTTACTAAATGAAAGTGGAAACAAATCTTTGAGGATCACAAGAAACTCATACAAACCCCTTTTTTTTGTCATTAGAGTCACCTTGGAACCAAACTCATCCTGTAGAGCTGTTGGAGTAGGATCACTTGTTCTATATGTGGAGGAGTGCCTTGGGATATTGGGGGTTAATGTGTCTTTGACTAGCTCCAGACCTTTGTTGGGTGAGAAGCTTCTTCCATGGTAGCAATGTGTTGTGAAGGGCTCCAGTCTCTTTTGTTGTATAGCAAGTTCTTCAAGATCTACTCCATTTTTATGAGTAGTTTCCTGTGGGTCTACTGTAATGGAGTTGATTGAATGTCGTACTGAAGGAGTGGGTCTGCATTTCTTCCTGGGAAAACTGATGGAGGCCTTGAACTAGTATTGTCTTGTCCCTTGTGGAGCTTGCAGTAGGTTCTTGTGTTACAACTCCCTTTTTAGGAGTAGGTTAGTGTTGTAGACTCAAACCTTTCAGATCTCTCCTCTTATTTTTGTGGCTCTAGAGGGGTGAAGCTGGCCATGATACACCACAAGACAGTGGGCTTCCATGTTGATGATGCTTAGGGATCCACATTGCCATCATAAGATCTTTGAGCTTGGAGTAGTCCTTCCTGATCCCATCTTTCTGGTGCCCTTGTCAATTACATCCTCTAGCCTATTCAACTTTTATTCTTTCATCGTAATAAGGTGATATATGTCCTCTAGAGAAAATGTGAGTAGGACCATCATGTCTTAGAGATCTTTTGCTTCTGTTGAGCCCAACTTGCTTCTGAGAAAGTTGCCAGTGAAAATAATTCATCATTCTCATTGGAAGGTTCTTGTGTGACTTTTATTGTGTTTGGCATGGTTGGTGTGACACATATAGTTGTCACAAAGTTTGATGCCGAATTTGTACTAATGAAGGTTGCTCCCAAAGTAGATTTTTTTCTTTTGATGTCAGTTTCTTCTCTTACTATCTCCTTTTTGGAGATAGGTTCTTGTGTAATTGCCATTCTTGTTTTAATGTTTCATAGGAGATGAGGTTATTGCTTGCTCTCGCCAATCTGCCATGGCTTGTACTCAGCATGTTGCACTTGCTAATGTTAGCTCTACCTAAAGTTGAGATGGATTCATATCTATCTTGTTAGGATCAAACATTATCAATTGTAGGTTCAACTTGATTAGGTAGTACTACTCTTATGGTGTAAAAAGGTGTAATGGTAGTAGGTTTATCATTGCAAGGTGCATAATTGAGTTCCTTTTGTACTTGGTAGATCTATTGGGGCCGGTGTACACACCCACTTTAGTGAGTCTTCTAACTCAGCTATAAGAGCACTGCAAGAGTCTTCAAAACCAAAGTATTGGCCCAGTGTGTTGACTGGCACCCTTGGAAGGTCTTGAGCTTGATTGGGAGATTCAACATTCTCAAGATTAAGGATTGGAGGTGTCACTATTTGCTCATTCATCCAATCTTAGAGGTCTCTCCAAAGAGTAGGATTACCCCATAATAGTTTTGTGATGGGCATTTTGACCTCAGTGGACAAGAATGAGGCTAATCCTGTGATGTCTTGAGGACCAATGAGAGGTTCCCTGCCTATTGATTCTGACTCTTCTATCCATATAAGGACATGTCATCCTTCTTTAGTTGTTGTAAGGCAAGGTCTTCTTCAAACATCCATTGCATTTGGGTGGATCCCTCTATTCAAGGGCATGACACACCTTCTTCATCTACCCTTTCAGGTATTTTCAAGGCTTCTAAGGCTCGAGTGGTTATCTCATGTCTTGGATGAATTGTGTCAATAGGCTTGCTTGCATTGAGCCTCTGTTCACATTCCTCTTGGCACTTTTATCCAATTTCTGTACTTCGATGAGACATTATTTCTCCACCCATGGGTTGGGATATTCACCCTTAGGTGTTGTGGCTTGGTTATGGGATGAGTCCCTTATCATTCCCTGATTTGCCTCATGTAGGTTTTTGTTGCTTGGTATCTTTTGATTCTTCTATCGTCCATTGTTGTCTCAACCTTGTTTAATAGATTGGTGGCCAACTCTTCCATGTTTAGCACCTTTGTCGTTTGTCATTTGGGACACCTCGAAGGAAGCTGAGGATTTATCCTTTTGGGGCTTCTCCCTCATGTTATCCCCTAGGCATATCACCATCTTGCTGCATAGCTCAAATGATGTGGGATTCATAGCAAATAGATGATCATGCAGCTTCTAGCCCTATGAGGAAATGTGGCAGAAGCTGTGCATCACTCATCTTCTCGTGGGGCTCACAAGGTGAGTTCAGATGTTTAATCTTGGTGATATAGGCTCTTAAGGACTTAGTGTCTTTCTGCCTCACCTCATAAAGCTAGTTAATCCACTTGGGACCCCACTTGGGGCCGAACCCCGCAATGAAAGATTTACGCAACATGTCCCAATTTATTTTCTCCTCAGGGTTTACGGCTCTAAACAATTGTCGAACCTTGCCATCAAGACTCAAACCAAAAGCATTGACCTTCTTTAGATCTCCATATCATCAAATGTCTCAAAGATTTGTTCAAATCTCTCAACATGGGAGATTGGGTCTCCTTCTCCTACAAACTTGGTGATTAGATTGGTGACATGCTTGCTTCTTGAGGGGATGGTATCCCTTCTTGGAAAAGCTAGAGGTGGTGTTGTAACCCCCCTTCCTAGTGCTTGCACTAGGATTCTCATAGCTTCACCTATAAGGACCGTTTCTGATATAGGAGGAGGTTGTGGAATGGTGGGCCTTGTCTTGTACATTGGTTGTCCTGATGAAGGGTTTAATGGATTTGATGGCATAAGGTTGGGATGGGAGGATCCAAGGCCACTAGGAATTTGCATTGTGACTTGGGTCGGGTTGGGCCTAACAGGTTGGGTTGGAGGTCCTTTAGGGATATGCTGTAGGCATAGGCCTATAAGGGGTAGTTGTTGGGTAGGGATATCTCCCATGTTTTGTTGCCAAGGAGTAATCATAGGAGATTTTGAGGTGGAGGGTCTTAATTGTGGGCCTTCAGGTTGCTCCTCTGCCCCCTTTGCTCTAGCATTTGGGACCCTTGTGGGAATGTGGGTCGAAATCCATCCCCATAGGATTGTCTATCATCAAAGAATTAGTACAATGGCGGTTGATTGCCAGTAGGTATCATGGGAGGATTACCAAAAAGCGAGCGACAAAAAGCGAGCGAGACAAAAGAAGCGAGCGATAAAAAATAATAAAAAGTTATAAATCCCCCATTTTAGTAGCAAAAAATAATAACTTATTCAAAAGTGCATATGTTCCCTCAATGCTAGAAGGTTAAACATGCCTCTAACTTGAAAGCCATTAACACTAATTTCACATCATCCATGAGATAGTTTGTATGTTTAATTTCCAAGTCATTATTTGTATCAAAGACAAACCCTACTGCAATCAAGTTCTCTCTTTCCACTAGAGTAATTGAGATCATCTTTTCAAAGTCTCCTTACATGGATTAGTCTAGATTCCATGTATATCTAAATGCTTAGTTGTTTTAACTCTATTCACTCTTGGAACAAAACCCATGTTTCTTTGGTACTGCAAAAATATCCTTCCCTAATGATTTATTCTTACCTCCCACTAATCTTACCAATGTAGCAAATTGACCACAAATTCATATTTTGGTGCATTAAATTTTACTCGATGGTGCACAAAGACATGATAATCATCTAAAGTACGCCTTGCCATTTGATTTGATATGTAACATGACCCCGTTTGGACTTGTAAATCAAAAGATACAGGGATGTGAAAATAACGCACTCCCTGTTTTGGCCCAAAAGAGGACATTTTCACATCCCTATATTTTGGCAAGATGTCAACATTTGATTGTTTTGGCCCAAAAGATGAGTTTTTAACATCCTTGCATCTTTTGATTATCAAATATAAATGGCATAATGTTACATATCAAATCAAATGACAAGGCATGATTTCGATGAATATCATGCCTATTTGCAACATCTAAAAAACTTGTGTGCATTAGAATATAAATTTTGTGACACATAACCACCTTTTTGAATACTTTGTACTTCAAGCAATTATTTTATAAAAAACATAGATTCTTTCTTTGCTTGCTTGATTTTCCAACCACTTCAACTAATTATCGCTCGCTTTTTCTCACTCGCTCTATTGATTGCCTCGTATCATGGGACTTGGTTCCTTGAGTATTGATTATGATATTAGTGGTTGGGCTAGCATTTAAGGCTCTATCGTTGCCCTAGTTTGCCCAACAAATGGGTTGACCATTTCTATGGGTGTGTCATTGAGCCCAAACTTTCCTAGCATGTTTATAAATGAGTCTCATATTCGAGATGTTGTGCAAGCAGTACGTGATTGAGGAGGTATTGAACTCTAGATGATTGAGGTGGGTTAATGAGCTTTGACTGACACTAGACTCTAGACTCAAAGCTCATTGAATTGAACTAGGTGATTGAGGACATATTGAACTCTAGATGATTGAGGATGTATTCACCCATCTCTCCGTCAAAGCTCATTGAATCTTCAGAGCTGGACAATTCAGCTTGGGATGGTTCATGCACTGAGTGGGCACTAAGTATTGAGGATCCTGATTGAATCGTTGTGAAACTCGACGTGTAGCTAGACAGAATGTCATTTGAGATACTATCTTTGTGCTCTAGGTTAGCTCCTAGGATTCTTCCTGATCTTAAGTTCATGTGTTAGTTTGTGCAGTTGATGCCCCAATTCTATGTTGAGTCTGCCTCAACGTGGGGTCAAGGTCCTACTTTCAGGTCCCTGATTACCCTTTATCCCTATTTTTTCTTGATTTTTGTGTTTTTGGTGCTATCCCTCTAGACGAGGGGATAGAGGCCTAAAACATTGATCCAGTGGGATAAAGCTAAAGCACCAACCTGGCAGTATAGTGCTAATGCACCAACCTGACAAGATGATTAGTGTGGCTTCAATCGGTGGGATACAAGGATGGCATTGATCAGAGGGATACGGCTATAGCATCGGGCGAGGAATAGCAGGCTATAGCACTGGGTCAACCCTTCTATCTAACCATAGATATGCTAGGTGGGTTAGGTGGCTGACTCATGTCAGTCGGCGAGATAGGGGCTATGGCAGTGGTTGATGGGATAGCTGGCCTATGGCGTCGAGTCGACGGGATAGAAACTTGCAGTTCTACCATCGAGTCAGCGGGATAGAAACTTGACGGGATAGCTAGCCTATGGTGTCGAGTCGGCGGGATAGAAACTTGATGATTTTGAAGTTTCTATTCTAGTTTTTTGTGATAGGGGGATGCTAAACTACCTAGTCTACCTACTCAATACAAAAAACAACAACATTTGAATGACAAACAGGGTGTTTGAAAAATGTGAGAGTTTCTCCTCCCAAAACCACTTCGAAAAGCAATCCTCTAAACTATTTTCCTATCAATTCAAAACACAAAAAAACATCAACAACAAGCTCTAAATGATCCAAAATTCTTTCCAACAAAAGATACGAGCTTCTTTTTCCTTTCAAAACTCACACTTCTTCACTCACTCCTCCTACAACTCCACTATCAATGCTTCTAGTTAAGCTTGAAGTAGCAAGCAATGGGTAGATGATGATGAGAGAAAGCAAGTGCAATGCAAAAGCATACCTTGAACTCCCCGACAACGGCACCAAAGATGTGTAGTCTCAACGGGGACCACGTGTCATAGGGATCTTGAAGGAATGCTGATGGAGCCTTCACTCTAAGCTACTCCTTGTGAGAGCAAAGCAAAGCACAAGCTGTTCACAAGTGTCACTCAAGCGGCTCTTGGATTGTTGCAATGTGTTTCCACGAGAGAAAGTGGGAAAGGGGAGATGGGAGAAGAGAGGGAGAAGGGGAGGAGAAGAGGAGAATGAATGGGGATGGAGTGGCAAACACAAAGGCACTACAAAGGAAATAAGAGAAGACCCAAAAACACTCTTGGAGAGAAGAGGGATCTTGTATTCCAAACTTGTGCATCCAACAATGAAGACCAAAGTCAACCACTTGGCCTTTTATACATGTCACCTTTTGAAGGGAGGGCCACCCTAATATCTTTATACCACTTTGTTTCCTCATTCTTAACAATCAACTTGGGCCTATTTGGCTCCAAGGCACAATCCTAGTGCTATAGACTTGCCACTACATTGCCACCAAATAATGTAGTTAACAAGTGCTATGATCCTTGTCAGCGAGTGTCCATACCCACAATTAAGATTCCATGCCTCTGACTAGAATCCTTATAGATTAACCTTTCAAAAACTTGGGTATTGACTTTGTGGGACCAATTAGTCTAGTAAGAGGAACCCAGGCCCATTATCATCACAAAATAAGTCGCTCGAATGAAGCAACAAGTGATAGAGGAGGCTAGGTCTTGATAGGCTAACGATCTACAAAGCATTCATGGAAGGGTTAAACCCCATGGATGATTTCACCATTGCCTCTACAAGGGTACAAGTGGATTTTCAATTGTATAGGGAAATTCTTTGCTCTGCAAATTCCTTTGTCGACCCAGGTGCAAGCCATAACCCAATTTCACATGAGATGTGCACCTGGCTCCTGACATTTAAGGTAACCCTTGAACCTACACCTATTGTCATGGTACGTGAATTGAATGAAAAAATCTCACCTGCAATATGTTGTATTGAATTACCTATATCCATTAATAGCCATCGCATGGCTAGTAGATGCTATGTTATACCAGCAGGTGCTATGGATGAACATGTTATCCTCAGGAGGACTTAGTGTTGGGTGGTTAACCACCAAATCGATTGGCGGGAATGCACTATTACTCTAACCAATGATAGTCACACCTCAGTCATTTCAATCAGCAATGGGACTTTAGGTCCATTACTTCATGTGATCCAGAAGACTAGCACGAAGACCATAAGTCCTTTAGCCCTAATAGAAGCTTCCTCATCCACTTCGGCTAGCAGCCAAATGGTAGTAACATCCATGCAAAAGGTTGATCCCCTTGCAGATCTAAATATGGACAATGGATTAATAGAAGCTGCATCAATCCCTTTAATGCCTCATACACTCAAAGAGAAGAGCTCCTATTGGGATCCAAAAGGTACACCTCTAGCATCAACATCTCAAAGTTATTGTGCAACTTTGCCTCTCCACTCACTTCCTACACCACAAGAGTTCAAGCTACTCAACCGAAGAAAGTTCGATCAAGAAAATGCAAGACAACAAAGAGGAAATAGAAGTACCACCCAAGATGGATACCTAAAAGGTTGCTATAGGCCAAAGGCTTCTATGAGGGCAACAATTACATATGGGTGCCTAAAACTCCATCTATAACAACTCGGTCCCCTTGTAAATCTTTTGTTGATGCCAAGTGGCCTTTGATGTCATCCATGACCAAAATTGGAGTAGTGCCAAGCGGCCTTCGATATCGTCCATGGCCAAACCCGGAGTAGTGCCACAAGAAACTACCTCAAAAAAAGAGGTAGCCCCACAAGAACCCACTATGGGGACATCAAGCAAATATGGATAAGCTAAAACAACGGGGTGCTCCTTTCCATCCCTGAGTGATTATGTTACAAGGAACAACTACACAAGGAGTAGGTAGTCATGCAAGAACTTACCCCTAAAAAGGGGTAAGTAACACAAGAATCTCTATTGCAAATAAAAGGAAAATGCAAGGTTTGTTGGATTCCCTAGTTTCATTTATCCATGATGGCCTCTATTTTCCCCTCAACATCGGCAATGAATGCGGTAGCAATACAAGAACCTACTCCTAAAAATGGGGTAGAACCATAAGAACTTACCACCGCTTTGATGCCATGATCATTAGATGAGAACCGCAACACATTCATAGTTACCATAGAGAGTCAACCAGTGCCTCAAGTCTATGTAGATCTCCAAGCTATTCTACTATCGATTGAGGACGATGCCCAACCTACGCTATTTGATGCCAATGAGATGATGATGCCATTCATGCATATTGCAAATGTGCATCTCTCCACCCTCTTCACAGATTCTCTAAGAAAGTACGTAGCTTTGAGAGAGAAGCCCGGTGCTCCAAGTCTCAATACTCTTAAGCCCATTATTTATGCATGAAGTCTAGGTGAGAATAGGAAGTTGGCACTATAGGTGAAGGCAAGGAGCATTCAATTCCAATTCATCCTTAGGTGAAAAAAGTGTCCCGGCCAACAACTACAAATTCATTTTGTTTGTAAGGGTTTAGCATCAATCCAAATAAGTGATTGGGGTACATGAGTCCATATGAACTCCATTTAAGGGTCCCTAGCTGACAAGCATGCAGCCCAAGTCAAACAACATAAGAATAAGGTCAAACTTCACTGCCACAAGTTATGATATAGTCTTTTATATAGAGGCACATCAGAGTCCAAAGCATCCTCTACTAATAGTTAGTGTATACACTTGGGAGTCTATCTATAGGGATGAGACAAGGGACACATGATGAGTACAAGGGTCCAAAAGAGTTGTAATGCTTTATAGGTCTTCTCATTTGGGAGCCATCTCAATAGAGAAGAGAGACTCACACTCCATATCTCTCTGGATCTAGATTCAACACATAGACAATTGGGATTTGTTGATAGCATTATGCTACTTCCCCCTCGAGACCTCACACATTGCTCGACATATTTGAGAGGAGACTTAGACACTACCATGGACATCGTCAACTTCTAAAGCCACGGGGAAGTCCTCTTGGTTAGGGACTTCAATATGAGGATAGGGGCACATTAGATACCACTCCTCCACTTCAGAGATGATTCTATTATGCTACCAAACATTGACCTAGAGCATGCAAGTTTTCTATGAGTCTTAGTTGATAGGTGGGCCATCACATCTCATGGGCATGCATTTTTAGACCTACGGAGGATTCATGATCTCACTCTTTAAAATGATCTTGATAGATGTCCTTCCTTGGGTGGCTCTGCTTGCTCTCCACGTGGAGGAGGCTCCAACATTGTTAATTACATCATGGGATCCCTTACCTTTGCCTCTTCTCTTGTATCACTGACTTTATTGTTGCACCACTTTCTCCTAGGGTTGACCACACATACCCTTCTTTCGTATCTCCACACCTCACTTTGCAGTACCCTTGACTCCACCAATCACTCATAGCACCTATCATGACATACATTTTTATCATAGTCTCTTGCCTAGGTACTCAGCATGCCTTTATACACTTCTCACATAATATATAGATTTCATATCTTACTACTAGTAGATTGCACTGCTCTGATTAGTATCTCACTTCACGATGTTGCCCTTCATTCCTTCCCTCACACTACTCATTCCAACTCACCCACCACCACTTGGAACCATCCCCTGCAATAGTTAGTATGATGATGACTGTAAGGCTCTATGCCATCAACTCAGATTCAAGACCAAACACAACCTTTCGAATGAACCTAAAACAATACATGAATATCGTTGATTGGTTTGTAGGTAGAAATAGGAATTTATTCGTAAAAACATGGAGGAATTACTAAACACCTTGTTTAGTAGCAACTCTAAAGACTTTTGGTAGAGATTTTTAGAGCGACGGTCCCCTTCACCTCTCACCGACACTAAGGTCTAGTATGATTATGGACCTGCACTTTACAATGTCCCAAATCAACTAGATCCTAACCTCTCACATACAACTCATCCCCCTTCCTATAAACTATTTACTGAGAGGGGTGTTAAGGATATTATGAGAAGAAGCTTCATAATGCCGTGTGAAAGACCATGATGGTCTATGCACTAAATTCATTGCATATGGGATTAATATCCTAGCCCTGATCCAAGCAAAGCTCTTTAATGAAGCTATTTGCCTTGTCTTTTCATGCACCTAGACTATTAATACAATCTCATGGATCCACAAGGTGGGGGTTCCCATGAGCTTGAGAAACTATAGGACCATTATGATTGGGCATGTCATGTCCAAGAGTTATGCATCAGTGCTTGAGTATGAGACTAGTAAATTTACAAAGATGTGGGGGATTAGAGAACATGGACATGCTAGATTTCGACATGATCATGGGACCATGGATCACATTTTCACACTCAAATGTATAATTGAGGAGGTGAGGGCACAAAGGTAGAGGGTTTATTGTTGCTTTGTTCTACAAAGCCTTTGATATAGTTTTGAGAGCCCACCTCTTCAGGCACTTGTAGGATTTGGGTTATGATTAGGAGATTATCTGGGATGTCATAGCACTTTACGAGAGAGTCTCACAAAAGGTTTGGATAGGATCTGGATGGACAAACAAGATTTTGAGTACGATTGGGATCAAACAAGGGTGTCTTTATCACCAACCTTGTTTGGTTTCTACATCAACCAGCTTGAGAAAGTTATACAGATGCTAGGGGGGTTGGTTTCTCTCTTGCTAGCACTTTGATTCATATCTTGATATATCTAGATGATGTGGTACTCCTATTATCCTCAACTGAGGGCCTCTAGAGGCACTTAGATGCACTACAATCTTTTTGTGAGTCGCATGATTTGAAGGTCAACCTTGGTAAAACCAAGGTTATGATACTCAATACATCTTGGTGCATTATGCATTAGGAGTAGTTTACTTTTGATGGGGTCATCAGTCAATATTGTCTCATCATATACATACTTGGGGGTTATCCTTTTAGGATCTATTTTCACCATGACATTGACAATGCAGGCATGAGCAAAGGGTATGCCTCATTAGCTAGGTTAAAGAGGTAGTGCTTCCACTCTCACTTCTAGGTCCCTTGAACCACATGCTTACTTTTTGACTTCCTAGTGCAAACAGTGGGAATGTATGGTAGCCCTTGTTGGGGGACGGATCTATTAAATACTAAGTGGGATCATGTGGAGCGACTACTATAGGGTTCTCATGCTAGCATGGATGATTTGTAGTAAGCCATGAATTCCTCACTTGATCATCCGAGTTGAGTTTGAATCATCTCCATTGCATCTCAATGCACCATTTCATTTCATCACCTACGTATATCGAGTCAGGGCATATGGGGATCACACTTTTAGATGCAACAAATTATCATGGCTAGCATTGTCCTCCTCTATGGCACTATCAAATGCAATATCAAATCCTAGTTTATATACACAGTGAGATTGTTTGAGCAACCAGGGCTCCACATGGATATACTTCCTCCCTTCTAGTATGGAATTGATGCACCACTTTCCCCACTCCGGTATCATGAGGTCAACTAGGTCATCTGTGAGGATCCTCTATAGCTACACACATTCCAGAATTGGTTGGAACAAAATGAGTTCCTAGTGAAGCTTAGCTTTGAAAAAGATCATGATTACAAATCTCAAATGAGGGGTTTATTGACATTTATTGAGGATCTCTATTGGGTAGTTTTGGGTCTCTTCACATAGACTCTGTATTGAGAGTGGCTGAGTAGAGGGTTTGCCCAGGGAGAGATGCATATGCACCCTATATGGTCTATGGGAGGTTGAATGATATGAGATTCGAGGGCATTTCTATTGTCTATTCAAAGATAGTATTGGGTTGCTACATTGATTCCTCTCTTTTCTAGATCAGAGATGCTTGGCCGTGTTCATTCATGAGGTAGTTAAACATCATGAGCACATGCTTCAATCACCGAGATAGGAGGAGCGTACCATGGTAGACTCTTCTCAGAGCATGATCACGAAGTTCTTCTAGGTGAACCACACATGCTCCCCCCTATAGGCCCTAGGCACGTTCAGGACCTAGATTCGATGCCAGGATAGCTCAAGTAGAGGGTCGACACATAGATTATGCTTGGGTAAATTCTCGCCATGTTTAGAGTGGGAGCCCGGTTGAGAGGGATCACTATTGCCCTTGTGTGATGTAGAGTTGTGACCAAGAGACAACACTGGATTGCACCCATAGGCAACAATTGCCGATAGCATTCTATCTGTGATTTGATGCTCTTGGGGTTTGGGGTATTTAGGATTCAGGTTTTGGGTGATACGATTTAGGTTTTAGGGTTTAGGAAATAAGATTTAGAGTTTAGGGTTTACATTATAGGGTATAGGGTTTAGGATGTAGGGTATAGGGTTTAGGGTATAGGTTTTAAGGTTTAGAACTTAGGGTATAACTATAGGGCTTAGGGTATATGATCTAGGGTATAATAGGCAAGTCATTTTTAATTTAATAAGAAAAATAATGTTATTAAGGTTATTTGTATGATTATAGTCTATGTATATATTGAGTGGTATGGTTAGATAGAGATTCATTTATTTTCAAGAGAATATTTATGTGAATTTGGTGCACGAGAGGAAAATGAAATGTTTTCTTAAGAAGTAATTTTATGTATAAATATTTTGATATTAAGATTGCATATTACTTTTTTGTAAATATTTAAGTAAAAAAGGGAAAGGGAAAGGGAGAGGAGAGGGGGAGAGGGAAAGGGGGAGGGAAGGGGAAGGGAAAGGGAAAGGGAGAGCAAAGGGGGAGAGGAGAAGGGAAAGGGAGAGGGAAGGGGAAGGGGAGGGGAAGGGAAGGGGAGTGAGAAAGAAAAAGAGACTGGGATAGTAAGGGAAGGAAAAAGGAGAAAGGAGATAATGATGATGATGATGTATAGACATCCTTGAGTGGCCAGTGAGACAAGACCTGTGAGACCTAGCTAGAGCATTACATAGCGGTCTCCTATGAGGATTCATAGGGTTTACTCATGTGTTTCTAGCATGATAATATGCTCAAATAAGAGGCATAAAAATGCGCCTTAGGATGTGAGGATTACTATGGCTGAGCTCAAAGAGTTGGGATAGATTGGTACATTGGGTGATCAATGATGGAAAGGGCAATCTAATGTTGGCATAGATTTGACATCTGAGTGTGGAGGAGGGTTCTTTGTCCTCAATTTCTTGACAATGGCATAATTTTCACATCAAAGTTTTCTTTGTAGAACACTCCATTCTCCACTTTGAATGGCAAAATCATGAGCTTAGGTGTGAAGAAGTGTGATAGCATGCCTTGCCTTGGTGTCTTGGGAATGACAATGTGTGGTTGGGTGCACCTGGATGTTCCTTTATAAGTTTCCCAACATATTGGATTAATGTGAGTGTAGTAGTACTTTAGTTTGCTATTCCTTGAATTCTCTTCCCATTTGAGCTTAAGGACATCCATAAGACATTACTCAATGTCCATAACTACCATATCCTTTGTTGGTATGTCTAGTAGTTTCTCCACATTCCATCTCTTGAACTATTTTAAAGTGTCTTGTGCCCAACTAGAAGAGAGAATATTGCTTTTGTTGGTCTTTTGTACTTTGCAACTAGCATTCCAAGCACTATGTGGTGGATGATGCATCTCCGTTCCCTTAACCTTAGTCACATATTTGCACACCCTCATGATGGACTCCATCTAAATGGGTTACATGCCATTTCTAAAGGCATAATTGAGAAGGTGTAGTTGCCTTAACCCCTAAGTGCCACCTCAAGAGCATTTTTTGCACTTTCTCGATCTCATTCCAACTGGGTTGAGAATGCTACCAGAAAACTTCCACTCCATAAAGCAAAACTTGGACTATAAGAGCATTGAAGTGTCCAACCTCTATCTTCCATCTTTCTAGGTTGCTTGAGTTGCATTTAGATTCAAACATGTTGTAGCTAGTTCATCTAGCTCAATGTTCTATGCATGTACTCCATCGATTATTTGTAGGGGAAGAGAATGTAGGGTATGAAAGAAAGCCTAGACCCCCAAACCTAGCCCTAAATTCCCTATAATAGGTGTCTCGCCTTCATTCTCCCCTCATAATTCATTGGAGCAAGGAGAAACAAGAGACCAAGGAGGAGAAAGAGATATTTATAATTCTTTTTTATTTCTTTTTCTCAATAATATTTAAAATTCTAGTTTAAGTTTTAATTTCTTTTTTGAAAGTAGAGAGAGAGAGAGAGAGAGAGAGAGAGAGAGAGAGAGAGATTTTAGTAAAGTATTAGGAAGACCGATGGGTCTAAGAGACTATGAGAAACTTGATACAAGAAAGTTGAAAGGGTGAAGCTACTAGATGAGCATCAAAACCCATGCAAAAGGCAATAAACTACATGCTGCATAGTCATATCAGAATAATAGTCTTCTACATCATCGATGCCATCACTTTTACAGGGTGGAATCCCAACCACTAAATGGATGACTTAGATAGCCAACCCTCAATCTATATACCCTATTGGGTTTGCTTCCTTTTTCTGTCTACTTATCCATGTGCCAATGTGCCATTGGACCCAGCCTGTCCTATATATATGGTATCAGTTCAAATACTAGCCAAGGTGTGAGAGGGATCGACCTATGATCCATCCAATGCCTTTGTTCATCTGGATTTCTAGATATGCCATGCTGCAATACTTGCCAATATCTCCCAAGAGCTCATGGTAAGGACTAATTTTCACTTTCATAATGAGGGAGAGGGGCATTAATAAGTGCCTTGCAACTCAGTTGGCAATTTGAAGGACTTTGGTTGCATTCCAACTCCCATCCAATGGTGTGTAATAATGCCCCTTATCATCATTGGATCTCTCATTGTGATTCTATGGTGTGCATTGCCTAGCTTTTGGGGACCCTTGGATGACTACATGATCCAATGATGCGGGATAGTAATTTGATTTGGTGCATTAGATGAGAAAGTCAATCCAATGACTATAATGGATGCAATGATGCTTTAAGATATGCACCTTGCCATGCAAAAGATTCAAATCTTAATCCAATGGCACATGATGAGAGTCAATTCTCAACCATAGGATATAGAGCTCGATCTAATGGGCCATGATTGGCGCCAAATGTGGACCATTGATCACAAGCAGTGGCTAGGGTCCAACTCATAAAAGTTCGCATGTGCTATTTATCTTACTTGGCAGGTGAAGCACCAAGTATCCAATGGCTAGGGTCTAATCGCCCTATAGTCCACCTTGCCCATTAGATCTAAACAACATCTATGGCCCAAATTGGGCCACCTTTTCATGCGGGCGCTGTCAAATGTTCAATCCTTTGCAAGTGGGTGTACATTAATATTATGGGTGCCACCGAATGTGAGTTGTTGGATCCTTCATGATCGACAATTGTGGTGGATGTGTATTTTAGATCCTTAATGGTCTTATTCAATCCAATGGCCATGATGACTAGCTCAAATTTCAAATTTCCCATTACAAGGGTGAAAGGAGTGAAATTTCTGCCAATATTTTGTTTCCACCAATGAGGAGGAGTTTAGAATCTTCCATATTTTGAATGCTTGAGGCTCCTCATTGGCCAACCCCATAATGAAATTTCTTAAGGGCCTAATGCAAAAGGTCCTTTTTGAGCTCAGTATTCCCCTAATGAATGGACTCCTCAATAGACCCGTAGTGGGGACAAGTAGAGTCTACCCCAAACCTTGGACCTCCATAGGTCCACTGGCCCACCAATGAGTCCTCAAATGAGAATGAAAGGGGACGACAAGGGGCGGGTCACTGTAGGTAGGAAGCATACCTGGATAGGAGGATTGTGTTTTGTCTACAATAAGTTTAGAGGGTTGGCAAAGGCTAGACCAAAATCTAGAACTATCGCAGGTCCATGTGGTAGTTTTTGGCTTGAGTAGGACATCAAAAGAGTATATTTGAGCCATTGATAGGGTGTATTAATAGCACTAATATTCACATGATCTTAGTCAAACTCATTATATCTCAAAGTTCACAATGAGCATTATTTCCATATTATCAAGGAGAGAATTGATAAGTTGATGTGAACAATTCCTTATTCATGTATTTGTTTGGATTCAATTTACAAAATGTGCTAAATCTTTGCCCATCACAAATAATAAAAGCACTACCCTTGATATTTACAGGGAGGATCAGCTTTGGATCTGGCCCGATGGACTTGATGTCACATCTCAAGTCTAAAATTTTCCTGGTTCTTATTTTACCTCCTTTAAAAAAATGATAAAATTAGATTATATTTCCATAAGAAAATAAAACTACATGACACTTAATTCAATTAATAAATGAATGTAACAAGATGTAAACCTATCAAGTAATATAAGTAGATGAGTTTCTCATTATGTCTTCCACAACATGAAAAGAAAATAATTAAGATTGGATTTAGAATTGGTAGTTGAAATTGTGACTATCCTATACCAGCCCTATACCAGCATGGTGGTTGAAAATTGTTTGCTTCATTATATACTTTAATTAGCCCTATACCAACACGGTGGTTGAAAATTATTTTGCTTCATTATATACTTTAATTAGACTGTGTTTTTGTGTGTATTGTATTTTGTCTTGTTTTAGTAGTGCAAAAGGGGGGCTCACTATACTGTTTTTCCATTTAAAAGAGGGCTCACTATTCTCTTGTTCCTGTATGTTGGGTCAATAGATGGAGTTGTATCTCAAGTTTATGGATTTGAATCCTGACATTTCAATTGGGTAGAGTAGCTTTCAGCATTGTAAGCCTTGCTATGTTAAGAAATGCAAAGACAAGAATGTTTGTTGTTGCAAATTACACATAGACTTTGACCTGGCCTAGCAAGCTATGAATGACTTGAGATCTGGTCGTGCTGGAGCATTGCTCCATGGGGATCAATGCCCCCATGTCTCCCCAGTGAATGTGCAGTCTGTAGGCCACTTGGGTCCTCATCATGGGTTGCAAGGGAGAGTAGTTTTTGTAGCCTAAGTACTATGTGGGATCCAATGGTTTGTCCAAAGGGAGACCGTGAGTGGCACTGCATTGAATGCATTTGTGGCATTGCAGTATATGAAGCTGAAGAAGAAGACATTTCATGTCTGTCCAAATGAAATGAGGGAAGACAACCATGTTTCTCTAAAATGGAGGAGATTTGAAAATGTTAATGTTGAAGGATCTGATAAAAAGAGATGGCTACTATCGCATAAGAGCACTCAACCAAGGGAGCTTATAGGTCACATGGTTCACTCTATCCCAAAATATGTGCTTCACAATTTCAGAGCCAACTGGTAGGATAAGTGGTTCAGAACGTGCCTTGCCAATTTTCCCCATGACACTATTGTCTCTGTCATAGATTTTGCTGAAAATTATTCATTTTAAGAATAAGATGAGAAACAAAGTGCTCACTGGTACAACAAGCAGATAACAATTCTTGTGCATATCATGTATAGTCATTTTCAGCATGCTTTTCTACTGCATTGGGAATGGCTGAAAAAGGAAAATCCCCATGCAAAAAATATGAAACAACATTGGGTGTGGTCAGATGGTAATGTCACTCAATTTAAATTGGCCCATGGATTCTACTTTGTCTCAAGATTCAAATCCCTAACTGGTCTAGACATGATGTGCAATTTCTTTGGGTCTAGCCATGGCAAGGGGAACATGATAGATGTGGTGCTATTATTAAAAAAGCTATGTTTACTAAACACCAATTAACATGCCCTCAAGAAAAACTCAATGATGCCCATGATGCTATAACAGGGCTTACGGCCAACTCCTCCACAGGCACGCATTCAACATACGGTAAACATAGCCTTAAGAATAGTGTAGTACACAAAGTGTTCCATGAAGTGAAAGTGGATGAAATGCAAAGGAGAAGCTGGCATGATTGCAAGAAAATTAAAGGAGTTTGTGGTTTGCACAGCATATGGGGCTTTTCAAACAACCAACTGATTAAAACAAGAAAACTTTCTTATTTCAATAGTGCATGCATCATAGGGGATCATGACGATTGTGAGAATATTCAACTGTGAAGACATGGGAGGGACTTCAAGTTTTCCCTCTATGTTCAAATGGAGTGACAAACAATGGAGAGACAAACAATGACTAATCATAGTTTGGAGAGAGTTTCGATGACCTCATTGACTGTCTAGAAGAGGGGGATGACTTTGCAATTGTCATTGCCTCTAGGGAGAATGAGGAAGAGGACCCATAATTTCTATTGCAGTGCACAAAACCTAAGCACAAGGTTGAGGAAGCATTTAAGGATATTTGGGGAACAACCTATGAGAAGTAGGATGTAGTAGTTGAAGCTTTTTGGTACAAAAAAAAATCCAAGAGAGGCCGCAATTATGAGCTTCTACATCAGAGTCCACAAACCTTTGTGTACTCTCATGTAGTAAGAGCTATTAAGTTCTAGATGCAACCTGTGCCAAAATGAAAGAAGGGCAAGAGTGTCTTCAACTTGGATTTAGACATGCATGAGCACATCTTAGGGTGTCTTGGAGCAGTGAACGAGGACGACTAAGATAGGACTAAGAAAATGTAGTCTCATTGCAAGGAAACAATATTCCACTTATCGTGGAAAATAAAAATGCATTTGAGACTACGCTTCTTTTAGTAAATCCCAAACTAACCACCGCACTTGTTTTTGTAAATCCCAAATGATAAATCCCATGCTTGTTTTTAGTATATCCCAAACAACCACCGCACTAGTTTTATTGAATCCCATAGCAAATCCACAGATCCATTCATCTTGTAATAATAGAAGCAAACCACCACGCTATCAACTATTAATATTCTAGTGTGCAATCAACCACCACACTGGCGACCACTTATCCTACACTACTGCCATGCTATCCTAAAATTCATTGGACAGTGTTACACTAAAATAGTCCCCTTTGGACCGGTTATCTTTAACTATCAGATTTCAACCACCGAGCTACTTAGAACATTTAAGTATTAACATAGAGGCAAGTCGACACAAAATCAAGTATTACGAGCACCATAGATCATGGATGATGGTAGTCCAAGAAAGTCCACAAGTCCAAGAAATGCTTGCAAGATTTTTACTTTTTTAAAAATACAATGACATTTTGTGGCTCTAGGAAATTCCAAACTCCCAACTATCTTATCAACCTCTCTATTAGAAGCATCTCCCAGCTCTTTAGGCCAGTTTGATGAACTATTTTAGACCTCGGCCCCAAAATGGTCCCGAAAATAGTTTTGCAATTGGCTACACCCAAGCAAACGTTGACCCAAATGTACTTTATTAAAATTTAAAGGACATCTGTGGCCATGTTGAGCTTGTTAAACCTTGATGGGTCCTCGCTGTATCTTGGTGAACCAATTACAAAAAAGCAACCTATAAATATTGGAATAAGTTGTTGATGACATGTTAGGACTTATGGAAGCCCACACGATTGACTGCTTCTTGAGTGTGGTTGACATCTTCCTCCACAAGATTACCAAGAACCTCATGGGATGACTTAGGGGATCCTTGGGGGATGCGCTACTCCATCCTTTTGCCAAACTCGTATTCTCAGCATGTCTAGGACAGTTTCTTGCATGCACCAAACCAAACTTGTCGAGGACTTCTTGGCTCCTGCCCCATTGAATCTAGGCCCTCCTAAGAGAGGCCATAGACTTCGTGGGTGGAGGTGAGATTCTCCCAAATTCGTTAATGAAGTTGGGGTAGCAATGACCAGTACCACTGCTTCAGCAAACTGCTTAGAGGCCATATAGAGCAAGAAAACCCTTTCTTGAGAAACCTCAAAGTCCCCTAGCCAAACGTGTAAGTTTTGGCTTAACATCATGGACATCGAACATGTAAACCACCGTATGCTTCCTGCCGCTTTCAAACCATGGCTTCTGTGCAGTTTCTCAGCCTTCGCATGCAAAATTTTTTTTGCAAACTCATAATCGAGGTCTGAGTACCCTAAGAAGACTCCTCACTACCCTTGCACGCACTTCCACCCTCTTGATTCATACCCTTTGGCCTTCCCTCCTTCTTGGCTTCTTCCCTCTCTCCTAAAATCAACTCAGACTCGGCACAACTCTCCATGTAGTTAGACCACATCTTGGGCACTTGGCCTGAACCCTACTATAAGACGAGGCCCCCACACTCATGCACAGGTTGCATCTCACAGCTTGCAACCTCAAACCGCAATCTGAAGTTTACTATTTAGTTTTAAAGGCTTAAAAGAAGTAAATTCTCCAAGAACTTACATAGACATTTCTAGGGAGATAGGGCTGCTTGCTGGCATGCATTGAGGATGTTATCCAGGGTGACAACTAGCTATGGGGGGGTGATTGGAACTTCATGGAGTTCATTTGAACTTTGTGCATGTTGGTTCTAGTATAAAAATAGAGGCCTAGGAGGATCTATGCCTAGAGATGGGTCTGGTGGACTATATGGAATTGGACCCGTTGGGCTTGGGGGGATTTTCTTAGTCTACTAGGAGGAAGGGAGAGGAGTACAGAGCGAGAAGACTTGATAGGCTGTATGCCTCAGAAGGTGGATGGTGGCTATGTGCGCCCATGAAAGGGCAGTTTATCTCTTCAACATCGGTCTCCGATCATCTAACTTTCTTTTGGTCCTTTAGCATTCTGGTGGCCTCCGACCGGTCATTTGACATCCCCTTTAAGGTGAAGAATAAGTACCTGGAGTCCAAGGTATTCTGCAGGCAGATAAGACGAGAATGGGCACAAACTAGATCCAACTTTGAGGACCCTTGTGAATGCTGGGATGCATGCATAAGAGCTATTTTGGCTGTGGCTAAAGCTTGGGCCAAGCAGGAGCGTTGGTCTAAGTGGCAATTCAACACTTCAAACACCTGATTGCTGTCAAGGAATCCCTAAGGTTTGTTGTATCAAGTTCGCCACATGATCATGTTGCCGTTGTCTGAATTGGAACTTTCCCTTGAGGAGATTCATACGTCAAGGCTATCCAATCACCCCATTGCTATTCTCTATCTCTTCGGTGCCTCTAATTTATTGCTTGAAGCAAGCAGTGCTCTCTGGTAATTTAGGAGGCCTTCGACTCCCTTATGGCGGTCATCTCAGTGTACAAATGTTTGCTGATGACCTTCTATACTTTTGTAAAGAGAATGCTAAATGTATCAATACTTTGATAGAGATATTATCTTCTTTCTACCTAGCATTTGGTTCATTGTGTAGTTGGCAAAAGTCTTTCACAACAATCAAGACCTTGATGGAAGATTTGCCAGTGGGAATTGTCCCAATGCCTATGCAGTGGATTGGTTGGGGTGAAGTTATCAGATACTTGGGGATCCCTTGGTACTAGGGATATCCCAATGTCAGAGGTTTGAATGGTTTCGAGAGAGGACCAAATCTAAGCTGAAAGCCTGGTATGGCCTCAATCTTGGTTGGAATGCAAGGGCACTAGTGCTCAAACACGTGTTGTCCGCAATGCTAACATATGTAGATTCAGTTTGTCTTTTCTCATACCCAATGGCTTCAGATTGAGAGATGTGTCTGAGCCTTTCTCTAGGCTAAGGATGGCAGAAGTAAACGGATGCACTATGTTCCATGGGAGGTGCTAAAGCTTCCGAAGTTGAAGGGCAACCTGGGTATTCTAGATCCCACTCTTAAAAATATATCTCTAGTCAGTAAGTGGCTGCTTAAGCTATTTCGCGGTGGGTTGCCATGGGTGGACATTGTCTAGTGGTTTATTGAGAATGGTTTGAACCCCAAAGTGGGGGTCTGGAGGGGACTACCTTGGTATGAAAGGCTGTTCTCTGACTTCCTAGCAATAATTCGTGGGTGTTAGATGATTTGTGCACTGATAAATGCTTGGAAGGTCGTGATTGGCAAATGCACGTGGAAAAGCATAGGAGGTCTATGGGGGAATGCTGGGTTAGGGGAAAGTGTGTGGTGGAGTAAAGGGGTTTGCTGCAATGACAAATCCTTGGCCTAGTTGAATATGCACTGTGCAAGGAGTATGTTTAAGAAAGGCCTATGCAAATGGCATTAGATTTGGGATCCGCATAAAGGCACTTGGTTATCGTTGGGAGACATCAGTTGTTTGTTCATGCTCACTGCCAATGAAACATCCTTTCTCCACACAGCTGTGTGAGGATCACTGGCGGTGGAGAGGAGACTGCTTCACTGGTACATGGGGAGGATGCAACTTAGGAAAAGTTTTGCTAAAGTCATTGATAGATGCCTTGTTGAGGAGTTGAGTCCTCTAGTGGAATTCAATAAAAGATGGGGGTTGCACTGTTCATGGGCTTGGTGGGACAAGCGATTGAAGGACAATTGGAAGGGCTTTTTGATAAGCAAATTTTCTTTCACCCTTTGGAAAATTCTGTTGCCAGTGAGAGACAAGCTGGCCAAAAGGATCATTATCAACCTTCTCTGTGTGTTATGTAGGAGCTCGTTAGAGGTTTTACAACACTTGATGTGGAAGTGCCCAGTTGCAAAAAGGGCATGGCTAAAAGCCGAAAAGGCCATTCGAGATTTAGGAGTAATGACTAGATTTTTGATTGGTGCAAACTGGAAGCTCATGCTCTTGGGTGACACATTTGGCTGCTCATCTACGGTTGTTGTAGCTTGGCCATATATTCAAGGCACTGTGTGTTATGCCATACGGCTAGTCTACAATCATGCAGCGTTTAGAGATAGGTCAATGGTGGGTCTGAGGGAATCCCATGTCCTGGGTTCAGTTAAAGCCTTTCTGATTGATGTGTCACTGATCTTATGTGATTCTGACGTGGTGGTGAGTAGATGTCTTGCTAAGATCAACTTAGTCTTCCAAGGGTGAGTGTGAGTTGTTGTGGTTGAGGCATAGCCTGCTCTTCGAGTGTGTAGGCCTAGGGCTTTGCCCCTTGGTGGGCCAAGTTTTGTGAGGGTCTTGTAGGGGACTGAACCCCCCCCGCTTTCCTCCTATGATTTTAATAAAAGCTGGCTTTCTTTAAAAAAAAATAAAAAATCAACTGGGTTTGAGATGAGAAGATTTGAAGCATCAAGGTTTAAAATAATAATAATATCAGCTCTCTCTTGGTTTGAGTATGCATTTCATCTTCTATAAATGTAATGTACATAATGTTAAGTCCTGCACCCAAATGTTTATGGGGGACTACCCTATTCTTATGCCCATCCATTTTTAGCAGAGACCCTCTACTTAAAAAGGCCAGTGTTCTTACACCCAACCTTTTTAAGTAAAGACCCTCCACAACGAGATAACCTCAGTGAATGAATGTATTCGTGCATATTGTAAGCATAACCATTAAAGCTTGATATGGAAACAAGAAGGTAATGGGTCACTCCAAAGAGATGAAAGCAACTCAAGTTCAGAAAGGCATTGACAACTTCCATAAGGTCAACGTTTTTGTTAAAAGCGGTTAAGGGTTTGCAACATAATGCAAGGAACTTTGACCTACAGAGCAATCCAAACATCAATAACAATTATTGAATTTGAAAGGACTTAATCTCCAAAGCATTTCTA
Organism: Dipteris shenzhenensis; assembly: GCF_047967505.1. Lineage (NCBI taxonomy): Eukaryota > Viridiplantae > Streptophyta > Polypodiopsida > Gleicheniales > Dipteridaceae > Dipteris > Dipteris shenzhenensis. Next base: position 52,473,287 of record NC_141619.1, on the reverse strand, counting down.
TGACAAGAAAAGTACAACAAGGCACCAAGAGCATCCATAAACTCGCATTTTTGCTAGAAGTGATTAGGGGTTTGCAACGTAACACAAGTGGCACACGTGCCTACAGGAGTGTCCCCACGTGGCTAAGTGGCTGAGTACTAAATTGGTGTTGTCCTCCTTTCAAAGGGCTTCGATAATAGTATCTTTCTAGTAGCTATAATGGGGAAGTGCTAACAAGGATTCTTGACCTCGAGAGCAAAGCAATTAACGTCCAAAAGAAGAACGTGGCCAAAGTTTTTGTCCCGAGTCCCAACACAAAAGGGACAAAATTCCCGATGAAAAAGGGACACGTGCAGAAGGAATCCGCACGATTCGACCGAGCACGTGGACAAATGCTAACTCCCTGAAGTGCCGTAGGCTCCAGGAAGGCCATGAATCTGGAGAGCGGTCCGCCGCTCGCAGTGTAAGCGTCATCGCCGTCCCCACGAGTGCCCAAATAATGGAAACGAGCATGGCAACCCACCAAATCCAGGAGCCTTTCATTCTGGGAAAGAATTTGGAAACGAGTTGTAATAGGATGGCAGAAATAGAAAAGAAGACGGAAGCAATAACAGAGTAAGTCACCAGACGGGCGAGATTCTCGTTTCGGAAGACAGAAGTTAGGTTCGTCTGCGGTAGCAGTTGCATGAGCATTGATAGAATGGTGACTGCGATCGTCGTCAACAAGGAATCAACGTCCACAACAAATATTGGCGCCGGAGGGGTATATTACTGATCGGACTATTGTCAAGGAAATACTGAGTCGCTACGGGAACGTCACGCGATTCGTCAAGCTTTGGTGATCTTGAATCGTTAACCACGGCGTCTCCCACACGAGCGCGCAGTTCGCCTGGGCTTGGGACACCGTGAGCGGGCTGGCGATCACCATGGCCGGGTGCTACTGGATCAAAGTGTGGAAGCTGAAGAGTGTGATCCTAGAGAGGATCAGCGCAAGGCAGCGGAACCAAATCAAATAAGAAATGTCGGAGCAAATTATAAGGGCTGGCATATATGATGCGATTGTATTCCCGTGTAGCGAGAACCACTGAATCTTTTGCGGGGAGCCATGGAAGTAGGGCGGGGGGTCTAGAAAGGGTGTAGAAGTAATGGGAGGGGCACGGTGTGGGAGGCGTGATAAAAGCAAGGCATCTATATATGCAAGAGAGAGTGGGCCAGGTGTGAGCCGTGGTTGTCAGTTGAGCAAAGAAAGTCTCTGCGGGGCTATGCAGTCCTTGTCCCACAAACAGGCCCACAATCAGGTTAGAGTAGGTTCCCACGTCCCCTCAACTTGGCATATTTGCCAAATTGCCTGGTGGTGAGAGGCATAGCCTGGCAAGCGTCTTCACGCATCAAGATTTTGTAGTATTTGGGAAGCAGCGATTGCATTTTTACAGCAGCTGATTGGATAAACCTCTCGTAGCCCCTGATTGCCCGGGTGGAGAGGCCATAATTCTGATTCTAACGGGGAGCATATTTGCCAATTCTTGGCACCTGGAATCAAGGGGTTGGCACCTGGAATCAAGGGGTTTGTCGCAGGAACAATGTCCAAGTGGGGCATATGCAAGCATATATGCCCATATTTGCTCATGCGGGAACTTGCTCTTACTGCCTACTGGGGAGTCTGGGATCCCTTTTGTCTTTTGTCTTTTGTCTTTTATCACTCGAACCAGGCCCCATGCCACTCCTCCCTGACATTGTATATCCATCTTCAAAATTCCTCACAAGCCACCTACTTGGGTTCATTTCTCCTAATTAAGCCTAATGTAATACAGTGCTGATATGATCTGCTCTAGAATAATGTGTGCCCCCAATGAAAGTCCTCTTGCCCATGACAAAGATACCTTAGAGGCATGGATCTTGGGCACAGAGAGGAGACGTCGTCTTAGAATGCATGTCTCTCAAAACAAAACTACCGCTTCCCTTCGTCTCCATCTTGAGGGGGGGGGTACATCTGTAGAAGGCCTCTAACATGCTTACAAGGATGCTTACGAGTGTTCGCGAAATGAAATTTTTTTCTCAGAAATACCAAAATTTTATCAATCAAAATTGTGAGTGCAAGCTCATACTACAAATAATTGGAGAGCCAATGACACTCCAATTATTTGGTGTACTACATACTGTTAGCAAAGAAGGAGAATGATTTTTGTTGTATTTGGTCTTTTGGCATGGCCCAAGGGGATAGGGACCTGTCACGTAGTCTTACAAAGGTATATATAAGTACATGTTGGCCTTGAGAAAGCAAAAAACCCTTTTTTTTTTCCTAAGGTTTTTTGTGATTGGTTGCGGCCATATAGTCTTCACCTTTTCCTCCTCTTTTTTGTGATTGGTTGTGGGCATGTGATTTGACAAAAGGCCCTTACATTCCAAAATGCGAAATTCCTATTAATTAGTTGTGGAGAAAAGAAGAGGGGTCAAAAGGAAGAGGGAAGGCATGATTAAACTGAGGGATAAGAGGGGGGGATGAGTTTCAATTGAAAGAATAATGGAGGGTAAAATTTCCTTTTAAATATAGAACAATGTACTATAGAATTTACGCCAAGCCTTAAAGGCTCTACAAAGCAATTTACAAGGATCCTCTAAGTGAAGCAAAAATACAAAATTCTATATGGCAGTTCACAAATATATATTTTTTCCAACACTCTAGAGAAATCCTCCAATACTAACCATCAGTGAGATAATTATTTCCTTATCCTAACAATCCCCTCCTAATTGTTAAGGGGTTAACCTGGAGTCTGAAGTATAGGATTTCCAAGTAGAAAGATGCCTGAGTGCAATTGTAAAATTCCCAAGTGTACAAGATAAAAACTCTTCTCATATTCATGTCCTCATAGTCCTTCTTTATATAGCTTGTGGCATATAACTTAGCTTAACAAACTATCCCACAGTATATGACTTGTCCTAATTAAAAAATGTAATGAATTTCAATATCAGACGTCTAATAGAGTATGCCTTGACTAAACCCACGGCGTCCAAGAAAATTCCATTTTTCTTAGGAAGTGAAAGAATGACTTTAAAGATCAACCACTTCAACCTTAGTAAAAGGAGAATTCTCCAGATAACATTCTAAAGAAAAACTCATAAGAAGGAGAAATTAATAATGAAAGGACCTATGTAACAAGATTCCCAAGGGAATCTAAGAAATCCCCAAAAGTATCGAATATATATGTCAATCCCCAAGTATAGAACAATATAGTCAACTCACAATGGTGCTTCTACTTTACCTTAAATGGTGGTAAGATCAGTCGCCATGTGGAGAAGTGCATGCATAGTGCCAATTTCATTGAGGCAAGAGTAGACCTAATGAATGATCGACATATCATTCAATTTGAGGTACTAGCACTAAAAAAAAATCCTCTCTCTCTCTCTCTCTCTCTCAGAGTTGGAGGATGAAGAGGATTATTAACCTTCATTGGTACCATTGTTTGAAGTAGATGTGGTAGGCATTCTACAAAAGTATACAAATGATAAGACGACTCTGTTTTTGACACAGATGCGACTATATAGTTAAACAAGCCAAGTAGTTCCAACCAGAAAGCTAATGTGGCTCAAAAGAACTCAGATGACTTTGATCGCTAATGAAGGAATAGTAGAGGGGAGTTTGAAAACTCATATTCAAGAAATAATGCAAGCAGAGAAAGCCTTTGATGAACATATGATCAAGAGTGCTAGGGTGAAAGAAGATGAGCTTGAAGACATGAATCTTGGTGACAAGGATAATCCAAGATGTTTTGTGTCAGCACTGAATTGAAGGAACCTTTCAAAGGGAAATAGAGGGAGCTATTGTTGGAGTTCAAGGACATTTCTGAATGGCATTATACAGATATGAAGGGAGTTGATCCTTCTTTTTTCCAGCATAAGATAAATCTTTAAAAAGATGTAGTTCCAATTGTTCAACAAAGATATAGAATGAATCCTAATTATGCTAAGCAAGTCAAAGAGAATTTGGATAATCTTCTTAAAGTTGGGTTCATATATCCTTTGGATAAGGTCACTTGGTTGTCACCTATTGTCATAGTTCCAAAAAAGAATGGCAAGCTAAGAAGATGTGTGGATTATAGGAAGTTGAATGCAACAACTATTATTGATCCATTCCCTTTACCTTTTTGTGATACCATGTTGGATGCTGTGGCAAGCCATGAGTTTTATAGCTTCTTGGATGGATTCAGTGATTCCAATCAAATAAGGATGGCTTAGGAGGACAAGGACAAAATTGCATTTGTCACTGAATGGGGAGTATTTGCAAGCAATGTAATGACTTTTGGCTTGAAGAATGCTCCATCAACCATTCAAAAATGGATACAAGAGGTGTTTGCAGACTACCTTCCTTCATGAGAGCATTCTTGGATGACTTTATAATCTTTGGTAAGAAATTAGATCATTTAGATCATCTCATATTATGTTTTGAGAAATGTCAGATGGCTCTATTGAGCTTGAATCCAAGCAAATGTGCTTTTGCTATGGAAAGAGGTGTCTTATTTGGGGAACATTATATCTGAAGATGGAATGGCTATTGATCCAAGAAATGTATTTTTCATACAAAAAGCTTTGTTTCCCAAGAATGTAAAATCATTGTCTAGGTTTATTGGCCAGATCAAATGGCATAGAAGATTTCTGAGGTATCTCTCACATGTGTGCATGTCACTCACTAAATTGACAAATGAAGGGGTGAAGTATGTATGGGGATTGGAGCAGCAGCAAGCATTTGATGTTTTAAAGAAGATGTTGGTAGCAGGTCCTATTCTACAACCTCCAGATTAGGAATTATCCTTTTATGTGTTTGTAGGTGCTTCAGAGGTGGCAGTTGGAGCAGTCTTGATGCAAGATAAGCACAAAAAGTGGTTTCGACCTATGTACTATGCCAGTAGAGTGTTGAACAAAGGTTGAAAAGAACTATGCAATCACTAAAAGAGAAGCTTTAGGAATGGTATATGCTTTACATAAGTTCAGACATTACCTACTTGGTAATAAGGTTATATTCCATGATGATCACCAGGCTTTACTCTATTTGGTGGATGTTGTTGTTGTAGAAATTCGACTATCAAATCATTCATAAGGAAGATATCATGAAATTGTTGATTAATTGAGTGGGCTCATCACAAGAGAAGATCCTATTGGAGTACCAGATCAACTACCAGATGCAAACCTGTTCGTGGTCCGAATGGATGACCAAAAGATTGGTATGATAGGGTGTTATTTTTCCTTACTAATGGACTGATTCAGGATTCTTTGTTAAGGGATCGGAAAAAGAAAATGGTGCTACAAAGTAAGCCTTATTTGGTTATTGTGCTAGTGTATTTTATAAGAGGGGCATTAATCAAGTGATTAGAGGATGTGTGCCAGTTCATGAGCAGCAGGCAGTATTGACAGAGGCACATGCTAGAAATGTTGGAGGACACTTCTCAAGGGAGGTCAATAACCGAAAGATTATGCAAGTAGGCCTTTGGTGGCTAGTGTTCAAAGATGCTCATCAATATACAAAGGAGTGTTTAGCATGTCAAAGGGATGGTAAATCTTTACCAAAAGAGAGGATGCCTCATCAACTTATCCTTCCACTAGAACATTTTCAAAAATGAGGCTTGGATTTTATTGGTCCAATCAAGCTAATGTCCAAGTACATAGATAATAAGTACATACTTGTTGCTACGTGGGTTGAAGCAGTGGCTTTGAAAGATAATAAGGGAAGAAGTGTTGCAAATTTCCTATATCATAATATCATGACAAGGTTTGGGATAACAATTGAGAGTGTGTCTGATAGGGGTACTTTATCAATAAGGTCATTGCAAAGATAACCAAGAGTCACATGATGTTGCATAAGAAGTCTACAACATACTATCCATAGGGAAATGGACAAGCTAAAAGCTCCAATAAAATTATTATGAGGATTTTGAGAAGGATAGTTGAGGATAATCCTAGGGACTAGGATCAAAAGTTATATTCAATTCTTTGGGCTTTTAGAATAGCTTTCAAGGTAACCACTAGTATGACTCCTTTTAGATTGGTGTTTGGCACAGAGGCAGTTATCCCAATGGAGTTTATTGTGGGGAGCTTGATAATTGCTATGGAGCATAAATTATCTCCCGAAGAATCCATAAATTTCAAAATTCAACAATTGTTAAAGTTGGATTAGGATCGGATTATCAGTTCAGGTATCTCTGAGATCATTCAGAGAAGAAGACAAGCTTGGATTAATAGGAATATAAAATTCAAACTATTCAAAAGAGGTGATTTGGTGCTAATGTACAATTCCAAGCTTGCACCTCATCCAGGAAAATTGAAATTGAGATATGATGGACCTTATAGAATTGTGGAAGTGCTTAGTTAGGGAATAGTTCTAGTGAGTGATTTGCATGGTAATACTTTCCCTAAGCCAGTCAATGCTTTTAGGCTCAAACCATATTTTGGCAATGATCTGATTGAATCAAGGCAGAAAGTGGCTGGAGCCAGAGTATGTGAAAACACAAGCATGGGTGCAATAATGATTTGCATCTGTCAAGTGGAAAATAGAGGAATGATGAAGATCAAACTACAGTTGGATGTGATGTAGATGATGCAGCTCTAGCAAGCTTCTAATATCCATGACTTATTTGTTTGTCATTATGGAGGAATCTCAATCTTAATTTATATATATATGGATGATCAGGTAGTATTATTGGATAACTTAACAAATGATTGAAGATTATAGGTATGTTGGTGTAGTCTGACTATGTTCCGGCCTACTTGAGTTCCGACTGACTTCCGATAAGCAGATGACCTGCCAACTCGAAGTTGATCGAACGTGTGTATGACCTACAACTGGTCCAACCAACTAGAGTTCACTTGGATCCACCGACTTCGAAGGCAATCCAACATGTTTCAGACCAAGTAGCTTGGAATCATAGTTTTGAATCAAGTCTCAGCAAAAGCATGTCACAAATCATACAGCTACATGCAAAGGTGATGTGTGGCACGAGTGACGTAGGTGGAGATACAGTAAACTTGTCCAGAGACAATGATTCTCAAGGATTGAGGAGCCGATGGTGTGACACACTCATTGTAAGAGGTGTTCACAGACTGGAATAGCGACTGGGGGATGGATATATAGCACAACGGGGCATGCATGTTGAAACTCGTGTGTGGGCAATCTTTGAGTTCACTCAGCTTGTTTGTGTTCAAGAGCTCATAGTACCAATCATTCTGTGAGCTTTGCCGACTTTATGGGGAAGTAGCTTGATTCCCTTTTTGCATGCAAATTTCCCTCATGCTGATCTCCAATTGACGAGCGAAGTTGCTGACAAAGAAGGAAGCATGGGCAAGAAATGAGCGCAATAGCCAATGTAAAAGAGTCTACGAATCAAAGAGGTTCTTGAACTAGAGCCAGAGGTTATGCCAACAGTTGAAGAGGAGGAGGACAATTCTGTTGAGGAGACTACTTCTCCACCTACGAAGAAGCCATACGGACAAAGCTCATTCAAGAATTTTTAGATCTCGCTGGATTTGAAGCGACATGTGCAATGGCTGTAGGAGGTCGGCTTAATGGATTATGCTAGTTTGCCTTGGAATTCCTTGAAAGCATAACCTGAAGCAATCACACAATATGAAAAATTCTATAAAACGGGAGGGATTTTGGCTCCATGTATGCTGGTAAACTCGGGCATTATCTCTCATGTGTTTAATGTACCATTGATTGAGAAAGAAATGTCTTATGACAAGGATGTAGAATCAAACATGCTCTAGGAATTTGGGCAGCCAACGACGACAACAAAGAACTATTTCTTATGTACAATGTTCAAGATTCTGTTAGGAGGCAACAGCTGGAGTGGTACAAAGTTCAACTTTTGATCAAGACCAATACCATTTGAGACACAACTACTCTATATTGGGCTAAGAATGGGTACAAGATTTCATGGGCAGACATGATTTACAACAAGTTGATGGCTAAAGTGAGTAAGAAAAACGTGACAGGTACAAATAATCAATCAAAAGTTAGTTCATTTATCACAACTCTGTTTGAGTTTAGCAAGAAATCTTCGGTGATGTTAAAGGAGATTCTGAGCCCTGATTCAGAAACTAGAACCAAGGAAAAGGAGATGTGGATATGCACGAGGTATCCAAAGATTGGGACAAGTGGAAAGCAATGGAACAATTGCAAAAGGCAAAATATACTACTGAAGAAGCTCATAGCATGATATTTGGGAAAAGTTTGGCATTGAGTTTACGGAATTTACCAATTGGGGGTAGTGAGCTCTTAAAAAATATGTAGGAGACACATAAGGGAGAGATGGTTGCAACGAATCTCAAAGATCAGTTTGACAACAGTTTAACTTCGTTGTCTAAACCAGTAATGCAAGAGAGCAAGGCACAGATACCAGCTCCTCCTGAAGCAAGTTTGTTGGGGAAGGTATCCTTGAAAGAGGTCGAATATGCCATGGGAATACATGTGTCTTTTCATGACCAACAAAGTGGAATGCAGACAAACTATACTCAGCACAGATTCAAGCATTACAAAATGATAAGCAGGAGTTACAAAAGAAGATTGATGCAACCCAAAAAGAGGAAAAGTAGGTTAAGACCACTCCACTTCTCATAGTCGGATGTAATCAAATTCGTTCGACTCATATACTTTTTGAGTCTAGCCACGTATCTTCTTTGTCTTTCTGAGCATGTGTTAGCCATTGGTTAAGGCAAAAAGTATCCGAGTAGTAATCCAAGTACTCTCTGCATTCCACACACCGACCTTTTAAGCACACCACCAATGGATGCCACTCGTCTGGAGTCAATTGAATAAACTTCCTGTAGTAGCCCATGATTCCCAGCAACTAATTTAGGTCATTAGATAACATTGACCCTTTTTACATCAACACTGAGCTTACTAGTTGGGTTCTCTAAATCTTCTACCCTACAGCTCATCAACTTAGAATTAAATTGACCCTTCCTCAGTAGGAGCACCAAAATGTTGACGGTTCAATCCCCTCACCCCAGACTAACTCAAAAAAGTGCCATGTACCATGAGGATGCTCTCTTCCAGTCCTAAGGTAGGTGTGCTTGGGCACAAAACAGATGTCAACATATACACTTAGAGGTCGGGGTTAGCTATTGTAGGAGAATCATGTGATGATGGGAGAGTACAAAGTCTCATACACAATTTAAGAACACTTAGAAGAGTATGGATTGCAAATGACAACAGAGTCAAAGACGCAATCAACATCAACTTATATTGAATCAAACTATCATGATTACAACTGTAGTGAACACTCCCTATCCTAGCAAGCTCAAATGAAGTGAACTCGGCATACTCCTTTCTTGTTCTCTTCTTTGCATGTTACAACCATATCATGCTACCTAAAAAAACCTCCTTCCAAATAGATATGCACTCAGTGTGCCAACCTGCATCTATGGATTGATGGTAACACTGCAATCTTCTGCACCTCCGCTACATTATTAGTGCTCAGTCTAGACTCCATTGCTTCCATCCAAGGTCGGCACTTGGTGACCACACTTAATCACGGCTCCATGTTAGCCTAACTTGAGCGCTAACATTCTTCTTCATGTAGCAAAACTCTTCCTTCTGGCCAGGCTTGCTACAATAGTTGCATTTGAATTAATGACCCTTGCCCTTGCTAAGGTAGGCACGGCCTTGATTTTCAAAAAGGGAAGAACTTTGTCTTCTTTCTTCATCCAACAATGTGGAGATCACTCCATTTAAACTCACATCATTGCTAATATGAAGGATCTTAACAATATCATCATAAGCAAGAGAAAGACTAGACAAAAGTACAATTTTTGAATCCTCATCAACCTAAACTCCAAGGTTAGCCAGCTACTTGGTAATAGATTGAAGTGTGTTGAGATGCTCACCAAGTTTGATATCTCCAATCTTCGTGAGCGAAAAAAACTCTTAACATTTGTCGATATATTATTGGCCCACAATGACTAATGGTGCACACAAAGAGAGAGAGAGAGAGAGAGAGAGAGAGAGAGAGAGAGAGAGAGAGAGAGAGAGATGGCAAATATGATTTTTGCTTTTTAGTGCTCCCTAAAAATGTTCAAAAAAGTGTCCTCCTGACACTTTTTTGAAGTATGGGATGACACTTTTTTGAAGTATTGATTGGAAGTATGGGATGACACTTTTTTGAAGATTTTTAGGGAGCACTAAAAAGCAAAAATCATATTTGCCCCCTCTCTCTCTCTCTCTCTCTCTCTCTCTCTCTCTCTCTCTCTCTCTCCCTCCCTCTCCCTCCCTCTCTCTCCCTCTCTCTTTCTAAATCTGAAAAAGAGCTTGATAAGTACGGGACAGCTTGATGATGATGGCTATCATGTGTTTTTCTAGCTCTTTCAAACAGAGAGAGTGATTTTAGCTAGTCTTATGGCCCGGGAGGTAGTTTGGGATCACGTTCCGATGGTAGTCTCACAGGATCTGTGAAGCAGTCTGGAGGAGCCCTTCATGGACAAGGAGCTCTAGGAAGCCCTCAAGTCTCTCTTGACCCATAAGTGTCCTAGGGTGAGGATGGCTTGACCCTAGCCTTCTTCTGGAACTTCTGGGAGATCATCTCCACCCCTTTCTGACTAGCTTGCCAAGAGATTTTTGACACGGACTCCCTCCCTCACTCCCTGAGCAGGGGGTGGATTTGTTTGATCCCGAAAGGGGGAGATAGGTCAGATATCCGACAATGGAGACCGATCATTTTGCTTGATACCACATACAAGATCCTCGCCAAGGTCTTGCATTTGTGATTACGGCCCCATCTTACTGACATTCTTCATGACACACAGACTGGGTTCATCCAAGAGCATAGCATCCTGGACAACATCTTCACATTCTCAGAGGCAGTGGATTGGTGGGAGAGTCACAACCATTGGCCATCCTCCTCTTGGATTTTGAGAAGGCCTACGATAGGGTGGAGTGGTCCTTCCTAGAGGGTACTATGCGGAGATTGGGTTTCTCAAATAGATGGGTCAGAGGAGTTTCTGTACTTTATGTGGGGAGCTCTAGCCAGATGCTTATCGAAGGACACTCGCCCCATACCCTAGATTTTGGACGAGGGTAGTAACATATTACATATGGAGTTGGCACCCCCGGATTTTCTCAGATTGGTGTTCCCTTGATTATGATGATGCAGCGAGGTAGCACACAACCCGGGTTTTTCCATGTAGGACCTAGAGGCCTACTCCAGGGACTCACTGTCCAAAGATGGATGGGAGTCTGGATGAGATTCACTAGTAGATGATCAGAGTGGTTGGACACTTAGGGAAGGAGTGGCACATTGACCCTCCTAGTATCTCAAAGCATGATGCCCCTAGATGGAGCCTCTAGCTTTGGGAGGGTAGGCCCTTGAGGGAAGTCTAGTGGGATCCAGGAGAGTGGTTCTGGCCCTCTAGAGGCATGCTTGCCAAGCAGGTGGATGAGGTGACCTTCTTTTCCTACACCACACAGATTGGTAGGAGGCTTTAGATGGATTTTTCAACATGGACCCCCTCAAGGGAGAGCTCTGCGTTGGGTGGCCCAGAGAGTGTCGAGGATGTCTATTCCACGTTTTGGACATGGTTATGGTTCAGTTTGTGGTCGAGGAAGATATCTTACTTCTTCTGGTGGCTGGCTGCCCACGGAGGATTGCCCATTGGCCTGTGGTTGGAGCAGATGCGGGTGGAGGGTCAGTGTCATTACTGCTCTATTGGTTTTCTAGAGATGATCCCACACTGCCTCTGGAGTTGTCGTAGTGTAGTGAGGATTTGGATGGGAACCCTCAAGATTATGACCCGTATGCAAAGTCTTTAGAGGGACTACACTTGGGGGATGGTGGCCTGGGGAGGACACGTTCTAGATTGATGAGATCTCCCCAATTTACTAGATATAGGGTTAGAGAATTTAGAGGATAGAGCTCCATGAGGCTGTCCCCCTTGATAGGCTGGCTCCTCCTTCTCCTAGGGACGTTTGGGAGGTAGCAGCCAATATCACTGCATGGAACATTTGGGTTGCTCGCTGCTATAGTCTGGTGATGGGTGAGCATCCGGTTCCACCCTCGACTACCTTGGTCATCATTTGGCAAGATATCATCTACACCCTTCGCTCCCCCTAGGAGTGTGGGACCTCGGGCTCTAGGCAACTGTCACAAGGCATGCTCGATTCTGTAAGGCAGAAGTTTTTTACATTTTCACTCTACAAGGGATTCGCTAGTCGTATAGTCTCCCGACCTGGCTGTTAGCTCCAGTACCAAAGAGCAGTGAGATGGGTTTCTCTGGAACAGGCTAGTTTTTCTTTTAGCCTTTTTTTGGTTTTTTTCATACTCAGCGCCTTTGGGGTTATTGTTTTATATGAAGTTTTTCAAGCATTAATAGAAGGTTCCTTTCTTTGCCAAAAAAAAAAAAGCAACCTCAATCTAGAGGCATCTGCTAAGTTAGACAACTCCAATTACGGCACATGGAAATATTGAATGGAGACCATTCTTGTACTTCAAGACAAATGGGAGTATGTCGATGGTTCTACACCTAGACCTAGACAACTCCAATTATGGCACATGGAAATACCGAATGGAGACCATTCTTGTACTTTAGGACAAATGGAAGTATGTCAATGGTTCTACACCTAGACCTAGACAACTCCCATTATGGCACATGGAAATGTCGAATGGAGACCATTCTTGTACTTCAAGACAAATGGGATTATGTCGATGGTTCTACACCTAGACCATTGAATGATCCAGCCAGTAGTAGCTCTACTCCACTTGTTGTCACAACACCAATAGGCGGGATCTCCAGCTACACAAATAGTTTTCACACTTGTAGTAGATCCTGCCATTGCTCGAGCACAGGCAGAATGGGACAAGAAACACAAGTATACATATAATCTGATCAAGCAGAATGTGCAAGATGTCATGCTAGGACAACTCAACATTGTCAAGACATCAAAAGAAGCATGGGATATGTTCGCAGCTCTCTACAAGTCCAAGAACACTTCCAAGATTCTCACATTGAGAAACCAAATCAACTAGAGTTTTCACAACATCAAAATGAAACTGATCATGCTTACGTACTTAGAATCAAAGATTACAACAATTAACTCGCAGCAGTAGCAGTAGGAGAGACTATGAATCTCATAGAAATGGTTCAAATCATCCTGCATGGACTAGGAGAGGGATATGAGAATCTAGTCCAGAGTATTGCCATCCAATGGAAAATTCCGACAATGGAAGAACTTCAGTCAGTTTTACTTGGTGAAGAACTCAGGATTCAAGCCATTCACACATGCAAAGGTCATTCCAATGATCAAGCATTCACAGCTTCAAATAGAAGAAGAGGTAGAGGCAGAGGTAGAGGTAGATCTTTCTAGTGAAGTGGTCATCATCAGCAACAAAATCAGCATCAAAGTCAGAATCAGCATCAACATCATCCTCAACAACATCAGCATCAGCAACAAAGAGGAAATCATTCCAACCAAGGAAAATTCCAAGGACGAGGGAATGCATCCACCAACGTGTCAAACATTTAGTGCAACTACTATCATAAGTTTGGACACTATGAAAGAGATTTTCGCAAGAAGTAGTACGAGAAGGTGGTCAATCCAACAGCAATCGAGGGAATTTTGGTGGCAGAGGAAATCATTGAGGTGGACATTCTGGTCACAATCATTGTGCAAATGGACTTGAAAACATGTTCCTTGCAAGCGAGGAAATGCTAAAGACTGATACACTGTATCCTGACATAGATTGTAATTGTATCCTGACATAGATTGTAATTCAAAAGAGGATTTTAGCTATCAAGTCGACCAAGCAGATCAAGATCCTTGGTACATCAACAGTGGTGCATCATTTCATATGACAAAGCATTATGAATGGTTCACAACGATGAAACCATTACAAGATCAAAAGAATGTCATCCTTCAATGGTACGAAAGGATTGGTGAAAGATGTACTCTATGTTTCGAAGCTCAGCAAAAATCTCTAATCAGTAGGTCAAATGATGGAACACAACTATGAAGTCATCTTTGATGGAGATGAATACACTATCATAGAAAAATCCAAAGGATATCAACTAGTAGGAAAAGCATTCAAGGAAGGGCGCTTATTCAAAATGATAGCTTTAGTACCAGATTTGCATGCCATGTCAGCTCAACCGCAACAGATGCCACTATCCGCAAAATGGCATAAGAGATATGGACATGTCAATTTCAAAGCTTGATAGAGCTCAAAAATTAGAATATGGCAATTGGGATTCCAAAGCTACAATTTCTTGGAAAGTTTGTGATGCATGCTGCTTCGGCAAAAAAAAGCGAGCCAACTTTGGTAGAAGTACCTCTCGAGTAATAGGTATTCTTGATTTGATACATATAGATGTATGGGGTTATGCCCAGGACATGCAACATCAATGGTTCACTTTACTACTTGAATAGAAACCTGAAGTCTTTTCCAAATTTCAAGAATTCAAAGCCATGGTAGAAAACCAGATAGGCAGAAAGATCAAAGATATGAGATTAGACAGAGGAGGTGAATACATGTCTTCAGCATTCATGAACTTTTGTAGAAGTCACAGCATTCGAAGACAATTCACTTGTGTAGATACTCCTCAACAGAATGCAAGAGCTGAAAGGAAGAATGGTACTTTTGCAAACAGTGCTAGAGCAATGCTCAATGAGAAGCATCTTCTGAATCAATATTGGGCAAAAGCAATAGCCACTACTGCTGCAAACTATTGCTTAATCGGCTTCCTACCAAACCAATTCAGGGTATGACACCTTATGAAGCATTCACTAGACACAAACCACTCATTGGGCATCTCCGCATATTTGATTGCATAGCATATGCCCACATACATGATGATCATTGCAAAAAATTGGATGTGAAGTCACATAAATGCATCATGGTTGGCTACAGTGAAGAAAGAAAAGCATACAAGCTATATGATCCCATCAATTGAAAGGTCATTATCTCAAGAGATGTAATCTTTGATTAGGAATCAGAATGGAGAACCTCAAATACATAGGAGATAGACACACCGATTACACAGTCATCTATAGAAGAGGTTGATGAAGAAGAGCAAGAATTGCCAGAAGCACCCCGAGAAGAACCACAGCAACTACGATGGTCTACTAGGGAAAGTAGACCTCCAGCCAGATTGACATATGCTCAGAAAGAAAAAGCAATTCAGGTTGAAACCACCAACTATGCTCTTATGACTACCATCATGGCTACAGAAGAGCCAGTGTACTTCGAAGACGTAGTTGACAAGCCAGAATGGCAAACTACTATGAATAAAGAAATGGAAGCTTTGTATAAGGACAACACTTGGGAATTATGCGACCTTCCACCAGGAAAGAAGGCCATAGCTAACAAATGAGTATACAATGTGAAGATCAATCTAGATGGAAGCATCAAAAGATACAAAGCTAGACTAGTTGCAAAAGGTTTTGCACAGCAATATGATCAAGACTATGATGAGACTTATGCTCCATCAGCAAAGATGGAGTCTATACGGTTCTTGATATGGTCAAGACTATGATGAGACTTATGCTCCAGCAGCAAAGATGGACTCCATACGGTTCTTGATATCCTAGCGACACTCAATAGATGGAATGTGTACCAACTCGATGTCAAGAATGTATTTCTCAATGGTTACCTAGATGAGGAAGTCTACATGCAACAACCAGCAAGTTATGTTGAACCAGGACAAGAGAATCAGGTTTGCCATCTCAAGAAAAGTCTCTATGGCTTAGAGCAAGCACCCAAAAGTTGGTATAGTAGAATCAACAAGTATATTGCTGATCTGGGATCATGAAGCCCAATGCAAACCATACTCTCTACTACAAAGTTCAAGGGGAAGACATTACTATTGCACTTTTGTACGTAGATGATATGATTGTGATCAGAAGCAAGAATAGCTTCATCAAGAAATTGAAACAAGACTTATTTGCAGAGTTCGACATGAAAGATCTTGGACTTATGCACTATTGTCTTGGAATTAAGTTTTGGAGAGATTCAGACAGCCCCTTCATGAGTTAGCTGAAATATGTTGACAGTCTCCTGAAGAAGTTTCATGCGGTAGATTGCAAGATTGCAGCTACTCGCATGGAATAGAGTTTGAAACTTACAAAAGATTTAGAAAAGCCCATAGTCAATGACAAGTACTATAGGTAGCTCATCGGGTCTCTTATATATCTGACTATCACATGGCTAGATATTTGTTATGCAGTAAGCTCACTAGCACAGTTTATATCAAATACGAAATAGTCTCACTAGAATGCAACCAAAAGAGTCTTGAGATACATCAGAGGTACAAGATAGTTTGGGATAGAATATAGAGGAAGTCATCCAAGGTTGCATGGATACTGTGACAGTGACTATGCCAGAGATCATGAGACTAGGAGATCGACACAGGGATATGCATTTTTCCTTGGTCAAGGTGCTATATCATGGTTGTCAAATAAACAACCAACTGTTTCTTTGTCTTCGACTAAAGCAGAATATAGGGAACTCTTGTAGATGTGAGGCTATATGGCTCAGAAGACTATCGTCAGAAACATATTACTTTGATGAATCAAAGCCAACAACAATATACTGTGATAAGGCTCAAGCATTGGAAGAATCTAGTATATCACTCTAGGACAAGGCACGTTGATGTCAGAGAGCACTTCATCGGAGAAAGAGTGTTACTTGGTGACATCACACTACAGCATTGTGATAGCAAAGACGAGACATCTTTACCAAACCACTCGGTCAAGAGCTTTTCGAGAAACACCGACAAGCTCTTGGTTTGAAGGAGAGGAAGGACATTCCCATTAAAGGGGTGTGATGGAATGTAATGCTCAGTCCTTCTTTGATTCCCAAGAATCATCATCTTGAGGGAAAACCTACTTCATGATGTTGATCTTGACAGAGGTGTTGAGAGACCACGCTCAACATCATGTGATCATATGTGCATAGCACTAACCAATAGAGTGCTATAAAGGATTAGATGCCCTAACCCTAGCCCTAAATGGGTTTGTATATATTCTACATTTTCAACTAAATCTAGTGTACAGTTAGTCATTTGTGGTGTGCTCTCTAGCTATGCCCTCTCTCCTCATCTCCACTCTTCTCCTCTCCCCTCTTCATATTTTGTCACCTGGTTAGCCCTAAGACATACATCTTAACATCTTTCTGCAAAAATAATGCCAAAGTCACTATGCTTTATAATTCACTGGGAGTTCACTCGGTCCCAACCAGGTCTGAAAAGTGTAGTTGTAGTAGATCCTCACGGATAACCTAGTTGGCCTCATGTGATAAGAGGGGAGAAAATGGAGCATCCATGCTATAATGGAAGGGGGGTAGTCCATCCATGTGGAGCCCCAGTTGCTCAAACCATCTCTCTGTATGTGCATACCAGCACCTTTGATCTCCTCCTGCTGCAAGTGCCATAGAAGAGGATAGAGCTATCCATGGTAGCTTGCTACGCACCAAGGTATAATCCCCATATTCCCTAACTTGGTACAGATTTGTGATGACCTGAAATGCAGCATCTAGTTGTAAAGGGGGTGACCCAAACTCAGCTTGAATGATCTGGTGAGGATGACTTACCACGAATCATCCATGATAGCATGAGAACCTGTAGCCACTCCACACGGGCCCACTCTGTATCCAACAAGTTTGGCCCCCAACAAGGGCTGCCGTACATCCCCGCTGGGCGAGCCAAGGGGTCAAAAAGCAACCCCTTGGTGCATTGATCCTAAAAGTGCGAGCGGAAGCACTACCTCTCTAGACTTGCCAATGAGGCATACCCTCTACTCAAGTGTGCCTGCATCGCGGGTCTCATAGTGAAGTCGGTCTGGAGAAGATAACCCCAAGATAAGTGTATGATGAAACTATCTCAACGGATGACCCTGCAAATGTGAACTACTCCTAATGCATGATGGCTCGAGATGTATTGAAGATCATGACCTTGGTTTTACCCAGGTTGACCTTCAAATCATGAGACTCACAAAAGGACTATAGTGCATCTAGGTGTCTCTGAAGCCCCTCTATTGAGGAAGACAAGAGAACCACGTCATCTACATAGAGCAAAATTTAGATCAGCGTGCTCGCACGAGAGCAACCTACACCCCCCTATGTCTGCATCACTATCTCAAGCTCGTCAATGTAGAGGCCAAACAAGGTAGGCGACAAAGGACACCCTTGTTTGACCCTGATGGTACTCATGATCTTATCTGTCCACTCGGATCCTGCCCGACGAACTCTGCCAAAAACTCTCTCGTAAAGTGCCATCATAGCCCAAATGATGTCCTGGTCATAACCCGTCCTGTAGGTGCCGTATGAGGTGGGCTCTCGAGACCGTGTCAAATGCCTTGCGAAAATCCACAAAGCAACAATAAACCCTCTGCTTTCGTAACCTCGCCTCCTCAATGATACATCTGAGCGTGAGAATGTGGTCCATGGTTCCATGATCACGCCGAAATCTGGTCTGTCCTGCTGCTCTAAGTCCTCGACACTCTGCAAGTCTGCTAACCTCGGAGTCAAGTACTGATGCATAAATCTTGGACATGACATGTCCAATCATAATGGTCTTGTAGTTCTCCGAGCTCATGGGATCCCCTGCCTTGTGGATGGGTGAGATAGTGTTAATGGTCCAAGTGTGTGGAAATCCCAAACAAACCACTTCATTAAAAAGCTTTGCTAAGATCGGGGCTAGGAGGTTAATCCCATATGCAATGAACTCAGTGCATAGGCCCTCATGATCCTTCGCTCGACCATTATGAAGTTTCATTACGGCGTCCTTTACCCTCCTCTAGTGAAGAGGGTGTAGGATGTGGGACAAGGCATGTGTGAGAGGTTAGGGACTGCTGGCTGATTTGGGATGTCATAAAGTGTGCGTGCATAATCAAACCAAATCTGGGTATCAGTGAGTGGCGGAGGGGACAGTCCTTCTAGAAATCTTTGGCAGAAGTCCTTAGAGTTGTTACTAAACAAAATGTTTAGTAGCTCCTCCTCGTTCCGACGAACGAAGTCTAGTTTCTTCCTTCGTACCAATCTACGGTATTCACGTAGCATATCTGGTGCACTTGGAAGACTGTTTTTGGTTTCGAATCTGAGTTGACGGCGTAAGGCCTTACACTCATCATTGTACCAACGATTATAGGGTACAGTTCCAAGGGGTGGTGGGCGGGTGGAGCGGGTGGTGTGGGGAAAAGCGTGAATGGCAGCCTCATGTAGTGAGTGGGTGACAAGGGCAGCACGATCCTCTAAAAGGGGTATGAAGTCAATATAAGCAAGAAGTATGTATAGACGGCCAGAGTAAGAAGGTGAGTGATCCCGATCAAAGCGTATATCATGGTAGGTGGAGTAAGCACTGAGTGGGGTGGAAGGTGCTCTGTGAAGGGAGGTGGAGATGCGAAAGAAAAGCTATGTATGATCATCCCCTGGGGGGAGAGGTACTACAGTGAAGTCAATAATGTGAGATGTGAAGACAGGGGATCCCATGATGTAATCAACAACACTGGAGCCCCCCCCATGTGGAAATCATGTGAAATCACCTGAAGCAGGTCATCTATCAATACCATTATAGATAATGAGATCATGTATCCTATCGAGGTCTAATAGGGCCTCCCCATAAGATGAGAATGGACCTCGCCTATCAGCCGAAACCCGTAGCATACTTGCCTCTTCAAGGTCAACATCTGGCAGTAGAGTGGAATCATCTATGAAGTCAAGAAGTGGTACCTGATGGGCCCTTGTCCTCATGTTGAAGTCCCCCACTAGAAGGACTTCTCCGCGGCTAGAAAAGTCAATGATGGACTGATAAAGGGCAACAAATGGGGATGTCTCATCATCACCTCGAATATCTCTGGCAAAGTGGGAGGTCTCCGAGGAGAAGTAGCAAATTGCGACAAATAGATCTCAGCTGTCCATGTGTCATATCCGGATCCAAAGAAATCTGGAATGTGTATCTCTCTGCTCTACTGAAATGATCCCCCGAAGTGTGGATCTAAAAAGGACTGCAACTCCACCTAAACCTCGAACTCGTCCTGTACCCCTTGTCTCATCTTTGTAGGCAGACTCCCATGTATATCCGATGACTATTGAAGGAGGGCACTCTGGACTCTAATGTGTCTCTATATAGACGACTATGTCGTGGTGTGTATAGGATTCTGAGAAGTTCCCTGGTTCTGACCATAAGGTACCATTATAGTACCAAATGGTGCAAGACAGGGTCTCGGATATTTGATTCTCATAGACCCCGCGTCCCTATGTAGGGGAGGGGGCAGGTGCCCTACGGGGGCCTGTAAGAAGTCGTCCCTCTCGTACCACTGCCCACTTCCCCTCCTTCTGAGCTTGATCCCGCTACTGCAGCAAAGGGTGCCTCTCCTCAACCTATAGAGGTGTGAGGTCCTCATCCATAGAGATTGCTGGCTGATCTCGAAGGATTGACCTGCGTCGTAGAGCTAAAACTCGTGCTTGAGTGTCATGGAGCTGTATGATCAGGGGTTGCTCTCGGCTGGGATCTCTCCCCAGCTGCCATGCCCTCTCTATCCTGTGTTCAGCCACACCCAAGGTATCGGCCACAAATGCACTCGTATCTACCATCGGTGTAGCCTCAATGCGTGGGATCCCGCGTACTCTGATGTTGAGAGCCTTACTGGCTCTCTGCTGCTGCTCCATGAGGGTAGTCGAAACGGTTACCCTTGCGGGTTCCCGTTTGGCCACGTCAACCCATCTGGAAGTCTCCTTAATAGCAGATTGCATGCTCGTAATTTGTGCCTCGACCACCGGGGTACTCCCTAGGACAGTGTGTATGGTTGTGACCTCCTGTCGGAGCTGCATGATATCATGTCTGAGTCCCTGAATAAGACCTGCCTCCCTAGCATACTTCTGTATGATGCGGCTCTCTGCTCCTGGTTGAAGTGGACTTGCTAATGTGCGAAGCGAGTCAGCTCCATCTCACGCTCACGGAAACTATGTATCTTCGTGAGCAAGGTCTCACGGGCCTCTAGTGTATCAACCCACCCATGTCCATGTTGAAACTGTGGTGACTGTGGCATGAAAGAGTGGGAGGAAACTGGACGGTGACTGAGTGAGAAACGAAGATGACAGTGGAATGGATGAGGCAATCCCAACGGGGTGTGGGAGAGTGGGCTGACTGAGAGGGAGAGGAGAGAGTGAAGCGTAATGCAGCACAGTATATGACACCTCCGAAGTAGGGGTCATAAGCTGTGCGAGAGCTATAACAGGAGAAGAGGGGAAGGGAACAACAACCGGCGCCATGGGCATGAGTGTGTCACTGATCATAGATGTAGAGGGAGCTGAGACTAGAACTAGAGCTGGCAGGGGCTGAAGTCGAAGTAGAGATAGAGATAGAGGGAGCTGAGGAGTTGAAAACGAAACTGACACTGTAGCGGGAGTTGAGGTTGAGGTAGAGATAGAGGCTGAAGAAGCTAAGGCAGGTCCTAGAATTCGTGAAACCCATTTAAAAAATGACAACATTACTAAGCACATCTTATAAAATTTTGTCACATTACGCACCTCTCACAACAACTCATCCTAAGCAACTCCTACTAACTTGCTTGACCTTAGCCCATTTGGGCCTTGACCAGAACAAGGTGGTATGACCATGATAGGACTTGGGAGGGGAGGGGAGAGCCACACTAAAGGACAAAGTAAGAATAAACATAAATTCACCATCCAGTATCATGGTAATGTCTCATTCTATACAGATGAAGCAAACAAATCGTGGAAAGAGTTTGAAAAATTGAGTTTTTCTTCCGGTCATATAAGTAGATGAAGCAAACAAATCGTGGAAAGAGTTTGAAAAATTGAGTTTTTCTTCCGGTCATATAAGTTTTCCTCTTCAGGAAGCATTAACAAATGGCAAAATGCCACTGCCGAGTGTCTCTCTGCAAGGTAGCTGCGGGTAGATTCCGTGCTCTTAAAATCAAAGGGGAACTCGTATCCCCTTCCTACAATTTTTCGTTCCTCTTTGCATCCTTCATTTACTCTTTTCTTGGAGATTTGGAAGGTAAACAATGTGTGGCGAATTTCTATTCTGCTGTACAATTCCTAGATTAGAGTCATTGGGCTTTTTATTCCAATCAAACAGGCTTCCCTCCTTCAGGGAATGGTAGAATGCCACGAGTGCGTCTGTCTCTGTAGATTAAAATGAATAGGTTATTCATGAAAGTAAAGTAGCCGTGGGCAGATTCTGTCCTTTTAGAATACGCACATCTCTTTCCTTCTACTATGTGAAAAGGAAAAGAAAGGAAAGCTCCTCCATTTACGGTGTTGTTTCCATTCGTGTGCAGCATGCTATTGCACGGGTCTTCCTCTATCTCTAATTTGATTGGGTGTGCTGTGAAACATTTGAAGCTCAAGTACACCCGTTCTCTGACTCTTCTACTTTTGGCAAACAGTTTAGAACATTCCCGCACTATGCCCGGTAAAGATTCCAATTTTCAACGTTCCTCTTAGCATGGACGTCAAATTCCCTTATAGGTGCAGGATAGAAAGATTTCTCTGCTTGTGCCAAAAATCTCTTATTGTAGAATGATGTTTGGAGTGGGAATTCTCTTGGAGGATCAATCCACAATCTAGATCATTAAAAGTGACTGGCTCTAGTTTTGTTGTTTCTATGCTACTTTACTTACGGCCAACCTTGCTAGCTCACCCCAATGCCAAAAGCTGCTTACAGAAGCTACTAAATTTTCCAAAAATGTCCGATATCTAAAACTTTATAGAGAATGCAAAGGCTCTTCAATCATTTGCACAAAGGAAGGTGTGATGACTCCACCATCTCCAATTGCAAAGCTTGCACGGGTTTCTGAACAAAGCAAGCGTCAGAAACACGAAAGTGCGTCTGTTTGTCCACCTTTTCAGAACCATCTCCTTTTTGCTAATAATATTTTACAGCACCATCACGCTGGTTCCCCTGAAATGGTAAGGCCATCTTTTCCCGAGTCTTACTGGGAAGAGGGATGGATGAATTTTGTCCTCCCTAAGGTCGTGCCAGACAAGAGAGATGGATGAATTTTGTCCTCCCTAAAGTCGTGCCAGACGTTTATGGTGTGCAAAATATGGAGGTAGAGATTAAGGATACAGCAAGTCCCCTTGAAGCGAGCAATGCTCTTGGGAGTAATAAAGTGAAACATTCAAAGGGAATTAAACACTAGATTAATGGATTTTCCAATGTCTAACATAATGATAGTAACGACAAATCAACAAAGCGTACGTTACTTACTGGCGTTGTGGAAGGGGCTGAACGTTGCATGCCACCTGAGGATAGGCAAGTAGACACCTTTCTAAGCAGCTCAGCAAGCCCATTGGGTAGTGCAAAAGCTTTGAGAAGACTCACCAATGCAAAGGGTGAGGTTGTGGTGAATGACACCTCTCCCCATCTCAACGAGGAGAAAGCAGCTTTAATTGCAAGAGTTGCGTCCGATAATGTAAACTCTTTGGAAACAGGGAAGGATTCTTTTACGCTTCATGTTTAGAGACCTCGGTTTGTAGAATTGGAGATGACAACATAGCTTCAGGTTGCTGTTCAATTGTCTAAGGTACAGTTGTGACCATAAACATGCATGAGCACTATTCAACTCATCTACTAGTAGCAACAAGAAAATGTCTTGGCTTTCAAGATGTAAGAAGTCAACCAAAACAGAATGGTTTTAACACCAACGGAACTACCAAGCAGTTAGACTCACTGTTCATGAGGCATTCAAGTCAAAATATAGTTTCGGATACGGATTCTACTGGCAATCAAGGAACTACAGGTTTGGTCTCCGTCAAGGCTCTTGATAACGATGATGGCATTGCCAAGGTCATGGAGTGCAATAGCGCAAGAACTGCATTGCAAACACTTGATCAGTCCATGATGGAAAATATCTGGGTGATTGTTTGTACCTATAGTTGATAGCAAGCTTATAGTTTTATTATCATTGAGTTTTCCTGTCTAATATAGAAATCTCTTCTGCTGCATTAGGTTCTTGAAACTGCACTGACTCAGAGGTTTACCTTAAGCAAAGAAGGGGCTCCAGCAGCATCTAAAGAGAAATTGGAACTTTTTTTAAAGAGACTCTTAAGTGGGAAGGGCCAAGCAACTACCCTTTGAGGTGCTTTTTCTTGTCCAGTTTTGTATGCAAGAATTATAGTTTGGAAAGTACCTATCTGTATGCGAACTGAACACCGCCTGTGAGTTATAACATGGAGCATGTGATTTACAACAAGGATCCATCAAGGGAGAACGCCATGTGATGAAGGTGGTCATGCAGGCTGTAGCAATTTTCAATGGTTGCGTTCATGGACTTGTAAAGAAAATGTATTATACACACGTTAGGAATTCCATGTAATTGGTGAGAAGGCTCACAGCAAAGTCATCTCCAAGGAAGGGCATTTCCATGAAATAGGGAGGAGGGCAGCTCCGTGAAATAGGGAGGAGAGGTAGGGCTGCAAGGCCTCCCGCCCTCCCTTTATATGTGCTAGGCGTCCCCCCAGAAGAACAGGTGAGTTTTCCTCGGGAAGAGAGAAGGAATGGCTAGCCTTAGTATAGCATGTTGGCTTGCCTTTGGTGGGGTGTGGCCCTGGAAAACTTTCCTTTGGTGGGGTGTGGCTGTTTGATAACTCCTCTCTCTTGAAGAAGTCCTTGTCAAGACAGTCTTATGGCTATAGGGGTTGGATGCCCCCCATAAACGAACTTGGTAAGGGAAATTTGGCCGACCCAAACAGCCCCTTCTACCGACTTGCTGGTCTGTAGACTTCCCCTCTGGTGGGGGCCCATATGTTGAGGCATGGTTGGCCCTGCCTCGCATGTGGTAGGCTGCCACTGGCCCTAGGCATGCCTGCCCATACCCAACCTGTTTTGGGTCTGTTTGAGGCCCATAGGCTGCCCAAACCGTATACTTCTGCTACCCTAACGTTGTGCCTTCTGTCAGGCCTCTTCCAGCCCACAAACCTCCTACAAATACTTTTGTACATGCTAACACAGGTGTTCGTACTGCTGCTGACATCAGCACTGGGCCAGCACAATTATTTTAGTCTCTATTCCCTGCATTATCAGGCTCTCTCCAATCATGGATAGCCATGTGGCATAGACAAGATAAATCTTCCCTCCAGGTGATGTTCCATCTACCAGGTACACTTTCTTTTGTGCTGCCCACATGGCAGCCTGTTTGCTGCCCATGTGGCAGCCCCATCCTATGTTGTTTTGTTGTGAGCATGCAAGGTCCCACATGACAGCCAGGATTCTGTCCATGTGTCAGTGATGTCATCCTATGGACCCCCCCCCCCTTTTCTCTCCTCATATGGGGGCTTACAACAAATGGGGAGGTGAGCAGCCCTATTCCAACACCCCTTCTCACTCACCGACACATCTTGGCCTGATGCCAACCCATCAATGAAGATCCTCAAATAGCTCCCATGTTGTAGCCCTTTGGATCATTGCGGTGTTGATGTCACTTCTTGGTTTTTCATCCAGTGGCTCTTCCTTCACCAGGTCTGGTTCCACATAGGCACACCATTCTGGTAAATAGGTCCATCTTTGGTAACACCAGATGCACCACCCCTTCAGTCACGTAGTAGCCTTTAAAATCAAGCATTTTATGTCACCATCATGTAAATATCCTAAGTCAAAGTACAGTTGACCATTTATTTGATCATAATTAAAGAGTTTTCATATATATTAATTATGGTCAAAGAGTTCTTTTAATGGTCAGAGAATGACTACGGTCAAAGATACTCGTGTCACCATCATGTAAATATCCTAAGTCAAAGTACAGTTGACCATTTATTTGATCATAATTAAAGAGTTTTCATATATATTAATTATGGTCAAAGAGTTCTTTTAATGGTCAGAGAATTGACTACGGTCAAAGATACTTGACTCTGGTCAAGTAAACCTGACTTCGGTCGAGGAGACTTGGTATATTACCAAGAGGGTCAACTACGGTTAACCAGAGAACCACAGAGCTGACTACGGTCAGAGAGTGTTGACTTCGGTCGACGAGACTTGGCATGCGCCAAGAGGGTTAACTACGGTTAACCAAGATGTGCCAACTTCAGTTGGAGAGTTGTGCCAACTTCAGCTGGAGAGTTGTGCCAACTTCAGTTGGAGAGACTTGATTATAATTAAGGCGCCTCAACCCTTGGTCAAAGCTCCTTAATTATGATCAAGAGCGTTGACTTCGGTCAACCAGAGCATAAATATATTTTTTTATATTTGTTATGTGTGCACATGTGTTCAGTGGGGACGCCCACCGTGACTAGAATTAGTCCACAGCGTATTATTTGGATGCAAAGCGCTAACAATTAATGGGTGCCATGGTGGTGCGCTTTAATTAATTGTTGCAAGTATGGGGGGTGACGATCTAAAGCTTAAAGGTTGTGACGACCCAGCAAGAGAGTAAAAGGATTCGACGTTAATTCATGAAGGGAGGATGGCATTGGCTCAAGAGATGGTAAATAGTATGCTTGGAGTTTCAAATATGACGGGATAAGAATGCACAGTTGGAAGCCTGAGACGTACGTCGTGCTCGAATATCCAAAGACTAGCAAGGAGTTACTCTGCCCGGTACTATCTTTTACGCACGGGGATTTGCAACTCAATAGCAAAGGGAATGTGCTCACAAGAATGCAACACTTTGGGAAAAATATCTCCGTCGAATGGCGAAGGGGTATCAGGGAGGTCACTGGATGGTATGCCCAAAGGAGTTCACGGAAATCTTCGATGCCCTTGTGAAGGCACAGAGCAACGATCGGGCGCAAGTGTGGCACTCTACACAGGCACGCTGACGCGATGGTGCGACGACAAACGTGACCCAAGAAATTTTTTTCTTTCTTTTTCGTCGTCGATTGTCTGCGCTGCACATAGAAGGCTCCGGCGATGCATGATGCCGACCAAGTCAGCCAAGGTTGGGAACCTTAGGCTTAATGACGTGGCAGTCCATGCTGGCAGACAGCTCAGTGGATGACGTGGCACAGATAGTGACGTGGCGCACACGTGGCAGAGGCAGTCAACAGGCACGTGGCACAGGTGACGGCCACACGTGTGAGCTAACGTGGTAGCCAGCAGAGTAGATGACGTGGCAGACACGTGTGGATGCTGACGTGGCAGTGGGAGCTAATGCTGATGTGGCAACACATGCAGGGTGATGACATGGCAGGACACATGGCAGCTGACTTGGACTACCAGCTCGACTGCTGAGGCGGCAAACTAGTGGCTAGACTAACTCTGCTTAGTTAACCCTGGTTAGAGGTTCAATTAGTTGGTCTAACCAAACTAGACTGGTTAGTCAAACCAGGTGTGACCAACTAACCTTAGTTGTAGTTAACCAAACCATAGCTCCTTAACTAGACTACAGATGGTTGAGGTCCAGTTGAGAGCCAACCAGATCAGAGCCAGTTAGTCTGGTTAGAGTAACTAGCCGGTTATTCATCTAGTTACTGTTCACCAAAACAGTTGCAGAGATTGTTTCTGCTAGCAGTTTTCACCTATCTGAGAAAGTATTTACTGTCAGAAAAAGCAGAAATCAGAGGAAAATCAGAAAATTGCACAAGTAAAGGGATGCATGCCTTTGTGCTCCGGAAAAGGGAATCAAATGCATACTCAGTGCTTTTTGCAGCAGCCAGAAAAGGGGCAATATAGTTGTTGATGCCTTGGCAACCTTGTGGGTATATGCCTTGAGTTGACAGGCCAGTACTGACAGAGATTGTCAAAGAGGGAGGTAAATCTGTCAAGTTTATGACCTATAATGGACAATATGGTCATACAGACAAAGCATTGCAGTTCATCAGGCAGTTTGATGCTGCATTTGGTACATAAAAGTTTTCAGAATCCTCCAAGTTAAGAATGGTTAGTTTGCACTTGACAACAACAGCTAGTGCATGGTGGAGTGCACAGACCACAAATGGGTCAGCCCCAAAGAAGTGGAAGGACTTAAAGAAAGCCTTCTACTAGCAGTTTATGCCTAAACAGTTTAGAGACCATGTTCTTCAAGATTGGGACAGTTTGCATATGGATGCAGGAGATACAGTGGATGTGTACAACCAAAAGTTTTGGGATGCCTATTTGCAAGTTGCACCTTTCAAAAACATCTCCAAAAGAACCCAAGTGAGAAAGTATAGAGCAGGTCTCAGTCCAAGAATCCAGGCAGTAGTGAATGCTTTGGGGGCAAAGAACATTCAAGACCTTATGCATTCAGCTTCAGTAGCTAGTCTTGTGCCATTACAAGATCCATCCACAGTACTATCCTTGCATGCAGGACGTGCTGAAAGAAAGAAAACTGTTTTTTAAAAATCAGAAAAGAAAGAGTATCCCAAGGTTGAAAAGAGAGGGTTTCGGCCTCAGAAGCCGAGGGATACTCAATTTTCAAAGTCATATAAGGGAAGAACACAGTTTACCCCTGAACAGATTGAAACTTTCAGGAAAGAGGGTAAATGCTTCAGGTGCAGTAAAGAGGGGCATATGGCTGCCCAGTGCCCAAAAAAGCCTTCAACTTCAAAGGGAAAAGAGGCAAAGAAGCCACGGGGACCGCAAAAGTCAATGGCAGGAGGAATTCCTGACATACTGGGTCATGTTTCAAACCCAGAAGAACGAGAATTGTTGCTATCATGGGGCAAAATCAGAGACCCCAAGCGCTGATTTTATTTGATCCAGGGGCTACTGATAATTTCATATCAGAGGACCTAGCCCCGAGACTGGGAATAAAGATGGAGGAGTTGGGCAGGGCTTTGGATGCCGATCAGATGTTTTGTGGGAACCCTGTGCAAGTCACTCCCTTGATAGGGAAGCTGCGTCTTCATGTATAGAGTTATGTGGATCAGGAAGACTTCTTCAACCTCACTGAAACATCATGATGTAGTCTCGGATATGCCTTGGTTTCATCGCAAGGTAGTGAAGTCAACTCTTCCTGAAAGAGTGCTGGAGTTTGTACATAGAGGCAAAGTATATCGTGTGGTTGCTAGGAATAGAGGGGAAACTATTGCCATTGTATCAAACAGTTCTGTTGGAAAAGAAATAAAGTCTGCAGTTTCAGCTTACATGATTTTTGTAAAAGAGAGAGATGTGGAAATGCATGCCGAAATGAGTGAGGCAAATTAGAATAAATTTCAGTTTCTTGAAAATTTTAAAGATTGCTTTTCTGACACTTTTCTAGGGGAGTTACCCCCTGAGAGACCTGAAGATCATGGCATAGAACTTATTCCTGGTAGCGAGCCACCCCATAGGCCCCCATACAGAGTTAGTGCAACTCAGCGAGAAGAGATTATGACTTAGGTGCAGGACTTGTTGTCCAAGGGGTTGATTCAGCCCAGTTCTTCTCCTTTTTGTTCCCCTGTACTGCTAGTACAGAAGAAAGATGGCTCATTCCGTATGTGCGTCGATTACCGTGCACTGAACAAAATGACCATCAAGAATAGATTCCCTATTCCGCGATGTGCTGGATCAGTTAAATGGAGCTTCAGTTTTCAGCAGGATAGACTTGAAGAGTGGCTGTCATCAAGTTAGGATATAACCGCAAGATGTGCATAAGACAGCTTTTTGCACTACATTCGGGTTGTATGAATACTTAGTGATGCCTTTTGGATTGACAAATGCCCCAGCTACTTTCAATAGGATGATGGATCGTATCTTCCGACCCTACAGACAATTCACTTGTACCTTCTTCGATGACATGATTGTCTTTTCTAAGTCCGAAGAAGAGCCCAAGGAACATCTTGCTATAGTGTTTCAAGAGCTGAGAAATCATCAGCTCTATGCAAACAGCAAGAAAAGTGAATTCTTCTTGGAAGAGATCCATTACCTGGGGCATATAGAATGGGATACAGATGGATCCAGCAAAGATCCGTGCAGGAATGGCCAGAGCTGAAAACTGTGCATGAAGTTCGAAGTTTCCTAGGCCTGTGTTCTTGCTACATAAGATTTATCAGGCATTTTGCGGATATAGCCGCTCCACTCCACGATCTTACTAAGAAAAATGCAGCTTTCAGGTGGGGAATTCCTCAAAAGACAACCTTCACCACACTCAAGGAGAGGCTGACTACAGAGCCAATCTTAATCGTTCCAAATTTGTATCAACCATTTGATGTGGATTGTGATGCTTGTGGGGAATGTGTTGGGGCTGCATTGCATCAGAATGGTCATGTAGTGGCTTATGAGAGCAAGAGACTCCGGGATGCAGAGAGATATCTGGGAATCTATGAGAGAGTTATTGGCTATAATCCATTCCATCCATACATGGAAGCACTATCTTTTGGGTGCAGATTTTACTATTAAAACAGATCACCAAAGTCTAAGATATTTTCTAACTCAGACAAAACTTTCCCAAAAGCATATGAAATGGGCAAATATGCTGTCAATGTATCATTTTCAGATTGTCCATACCCCAGGAATTCGGAACAGAGTGGCAGATGCCTTGTCCCGAAGACCCCAGGTCAATAATGTGACTATTGCTTATCATCAGGATCTGGAAGGCATGAGGGAGCAATATGCCAATGATGCAGATTTTGGCGAGATTTTACAGCAAATGCAAGAGGGGCAGTCCACCAGTCACTATTCCCTGAAAGACGGGTATCTAATGAAAGATGACTGCCTATGCATCACCCAGGAGATGAGGAAAAAGATTTTGGAGGAATGCCATGCACCTCCCTATGCTAGACATAGAGGAATTACAGCAACAACTCTAGCACTAAAGAGGTATTTCTTTTGGCCAGGGATGCGGAAAGATATACATCAGTTTGTTATTGAATGCCTTATGTGTCAAAAAGTAAAATATGATAGACGGAAGGCACCTGGCCTTCTTATGCCTCTTCCGGTGCCTCAGGCACCATGGGAAAGTATTACAATGGACTTCATTTTTTATTTGCCAAGATCAAAGTCAGGGAATGATGGGATTTGAACTATCATTGATAGATTCAGCAAGCAAGCTCATTTCATTCCGGTTCGTAAAACCATAAAGGCAGATCATATGGCTAAGCTTTTCATGGCACAGATCTTTAAGCACCATGGTATGCCTAAGTCCATTGTCAGTGATCGAGATCCCAGAATGACCAGTCTATTCTGGAGAGCTTTATTTGATAACATGGGGACGAATCTAAATTTTTCTTCTTCCTTCATCCCCAAACAGATGGTCAAAGTGAAGTAGCAAATTCTACAGTATTGGATATGCTGAAATGCTACGTGGGTGACTAAGGTTCAGACTGGGAAAAGTACCTACCATTGGTAGAATTTGCTTACAATAATACAGTACACAGCTCTACAGGGAAAGCCCCCTTTGAGGTCATTTATGGGAAGGTGATTCTGCCACCTATCCTGAGGACCAAGGATGAAATATTTACAGCTAATCAGTTTGTGAGAGACCTCCAGACAGCTTACAGCCAAGTCCGGACAGCAATTGAAAGGTCTTAAGAGAAGCATAAAAGAGCCGCAGACAAGCATAGAAGACAGCTAGATCTCAAGGAAGGGGATTAGGTACCTTTGAAGTTCGAGAAAGCTAGGCTCCGTAAATTTTAAAGGCAAACAGAAAGTGTATGCAAAGTTATCTCCCAGGTACTATGGCCCTTTTAGGGTTAGAGAAAGAATAACTGAGGTTGCATACAGGCTAACATTGCCAGAGCATTGGAGGATTCACAATGCATTCCATGTGAGTCTTCTAAAGAAATTCCAGGGGCCAGAGCCTAGAGAGCCCGTATCAGAGGATCCACCAGAATTGGATGAGTTGAAAGAGGTCCTTCAGTCAGAGCAGATTGTGTACCATACTGTACGCAAAGGCCCTCAGGGCAAGGAGTTTTATAAGTATCTTGTAAAATTCAAGAATTATACGGCATTAGATGCCAAGTGGATGGATGAAGACATGTTGTCCGATCATCCACAGCTTCTGGATGTTTACAAGGAAGCTTTTCAATCGAGGTCAAGTGAATAGAAGCCGAGGGGATGTCGCCATCATGTAAATATCCTAAGTCAAAGTACAGTTGTTCATTTATTTGATCATAATTCAAGAGTTTTCATATATATTAATTATGGTCAAAGAGTTCTTTTAATGGTCAGAGAATTGACTACGGTTGAAGATACTTGTGTCACCATCATGTAAATATCCTAAGTCAAAGTACAGTTGACCATTTATTTGATCATAATTAAAGAGTTTTCATATATATTAATTATGGTCAAAGAAATCTTTTAATGGTAAGAGAATTGACTACGATCAAAGATACTTGACTCTGGTCAAGTAAACCCTTCGGTCGGGGAGACTTGGTATATTACCAAGAGGGTTAACTATGGTTAACCAGAGAACCACAAAGATGACTACGGTCAGAGAGTGTTGACTTCGGTCGACGAGACTTGGCATGCGCCAAGAGGATTAACTACGGTTAACCAAGATGTGTCAACTTCGGTTGGAGAGTTGTGCCAACTTCGGTTGGAGAGACTTGATTATAATTAAGGCGCCTCGACCCTTGGCCAAAGCCCCTTAATTATGATCAAGAGTGTTGACTTCGGTCAACCAGAGAATAAATATATATTTTTATATTTGTTATGTGTGCACATGTGTTCAGTGGGGATGCCCACCATGACTAGAATTAGTCCACAGTGTATTATTGGCATGCAAAGTGCTAACAATTAATGGGTGCCATGGTGGTGCGCTTTAATGAATTGTTGCAGGTACTAGGAAGGGTTCTTTTCCTAAGCGCTACGGAAGCCTAACAAGAGTCTAGGAGGCGGTTCGCGTGACCAAGTGCTTCGAAGACTCCAGAGTTGCCCTTAGTGGCATGTAATTAGGAAAGTAAAGTAGAAATTGACAAGTGGCTTGTTGCCAAGAAGGGGAGCCTGAGAGCTCATGTAATGAAATTATTCACGTTTGAATTATGTATGAACAGCTCTATGCTAAACTATGTACTCCATCTTCTCTCAAGTAATAAAATCCTTCGGGGGGGTCCAGCCCAACTGTTGTCCTGGGCCCTAATGTCACTGTTGAGAGAGGGAGAGAGAGGGAGAGCAAATGAAAGTGTATTGGCTGTCTGTTACGAGCAAAAGGTTTCATTTTAGGTACCAACATCCTCCACTATCCCCCTCATGATGGGTGAACATCTTGAAGTCCTTTAGGCACCATCCTCTCAGGGTCTGTTGCAACCCATCCTTCCATGTAGCAAGTTCTACAACCAAATAACATACTCCAGAAATTAAATCCCAAGCATAACTCTAGATGAGCTGCATGTGTAGTCCTGTGATGTCCCTCTCTAAGTCATAGCATCCACCTGACTCTGAGTCCACAGGTCCTCTTGAAGAATCCCCCTCCGTGTCAACAATACCAATCAAGCACCTTGATGGGTCCAGGCACTCATCACTATCCGTCACCTTCACAAAGGTTTCTGACATCTCTCAATGCTAGACATCCTCATTGACGTTGGGGTCTGCATACTTTACCTCAGCAACACCGGGAGATGTCACCTAGAAAAGCTCCTTTGTGACTGTCACACTAGTTTTTGACAACTCTAATTCTTAGCTGGCCCCCTTCTTCTTCTGATCAGCTGCCTTCTTTCTACAATCCTTAGCAAAATGTCGTGGCTCATCACAATAGAAGCATTTCTTCTCTTTCTTCCTTTTCTTCTTATTTTCTTTATCTAAAATGTCCACTCCTTCATCAGACTTGTCCTTCATATGAAGTGTCCACTCCATCATACTTGTCCTTCTTGGGCTTGCCTTTGCCAGGCTTACCCTTACCCTTGCCTTTGCCCTTGTCATGAGCTACTATTGCTTTATCATTGGTTCCACTATATTTCTTCTCCCGAGCTCCTTGCTTCTGAAGCAATGATAACAGCTCCTCAAACATCACTGGCACCACTCTCTGCCCTGCAGTCATCATAGTCACAAAATTATAGTTGCTTCTTTCCCAGCAACAGCCTACAGATCTGCCCTCCAGGAAATGCTCCATCTCCTAGGTACTCTTTCTTTTGTGCTGCACACATGAAAGCCTGTTTGTTGCCCATGTGGCAGCCCCATCCTATTTTGTTCTATTGTAAGCATGCTGCCCACATGGCAGCCAGGGTTCTGCCCATGTGGCAGCCATGTCATCCTATGGTGCCTCCCCTGCCCCCCCTTGCTGTCCTTATATAGGACTAGCCTTATTCCAACAACTTAATTGTGTAGCTTGCATTATTGTGGGGGAAAGCATGCCTAGGGTGTGGAGGTGATGGGTATGTGTATATACTTGTGTAATTCTACCAAAGTTTCACAGAAAAGATGAATTTTTACTCATGTCCACTCTAGAATCTACTAACTAAACAAAGTAGGCTCGACTAGGGTGAATTAAGTTATTAATGAGTGAGATGAAGCTTCTGTGCATGCTCTATGCTTTACCTAGTTTGATTGCGTAATAATTTATTGTTACAAGGTTTTTGGAGATATCAACATGTCATATCTTGAATGAACATGCCACATCGATTGTACGTGGGACCCATAGCTATGACTTTCAAGACATCTTCTACAAATATTGGTAGGTTAAAGAATCATAGTTGAAACTAAGCTACTAGTTTCCTTATTTGCATTGGGTATGTTAAAATTTTGAAGTGTTGCAATGGCATTAGCTTTTGTTGGCGTAATAATGGAATAAAGAGAAGATGCTATATAGATGGAAGGTGATTTACATTTTGGTGTGTTTTTTGAGAGGAAGTGTGTTCCAACCTTATGAGTGACTATCAAGAGACTGAAACTACACTATGTTGTGGTTGTAGAGGATGAGTTTGGGAATGTTCTTGGATTCATCTAGGTATGTCTTCCAATAGCGTGTTATCCTATTTGGCTCGTTTGATTTCTAAAATTTGTAACTTGCAAGCTAAACACCATTCCCACATGGAATTGATTGCAGATCGAATGTAATTTTACATAGGAAATTCCCATATCCAAAAAAGCTAAGTGTTTGGGCAGGACGCTACCCAGGAGGAAGGTGAGAGAGATGCATTCACATTGCTTTTAGGCTTTCTTAAGCTTAGTTTATCATTGTTTGCATTCGCTTTGTTTTTAGGTTGACTGCAGGAAGCCAGGGAGGATCATCCTGCTGGAAGGCTAGCGGAAGAAGATGAGTGAGAGAGAGGGATTGAGAGAGAGAGGAAGAAGATGAGTGAGCGAGACGAATTGAGAGAGTGTGAGCCTGAGATTCGCATGAGAGGGTGAGGGGGGTGATGCTTATATAGAGGGAGAGGGAAAGGCTAAGGTGGTGACTGAAGATTCTAGAGGCAGTCATACCCTCCTGCTCAATTCGTTGGAAAACCTTATGTTAATCATGAATCGCATGCAATTCGATTTTTCGTCTCCTTAGGATAATTGGACAACTCCTACATGCTGACTAATACAAATGCCCATTTTTCAATGTCGTGGGCACCTACTGGAGTAATAGCTACTTAAACTAAGAAGTTCATATTCTTGGGTTGTATAATTATAGGACACCCTTTTTATAAGTCATAAAATCTTATGACGGCTCACATAGTTTATGCAAGTCATCATGGTGCTTCTAACACACATTGGAGTTGAAGATGTGGATCTCAAGCATGGCTTTGCCTTTTTTGTGTAAAATTGAGCCCTCTCTGTCTTAGTTATTCCCTCTAGTTTCAACTCATTCCTAATCATACAGGTGCTTTGTGAGGGGATTGATAATGTAACAACCTCTTAGCAAGATTTACATTACTATCAAAAGGCTTCTTTTTGTTAATGTGCATATCTTGTATCCTAACATGTTCAATTGATGAATGAGGTTGTGGATGTCTCTTTACTACTATAAGTTATTGAAGATTGTTATTGAAGATTTTTTCACTTCTCAAGATGTGGATGAACGTTGATACTATTTGAATGGGCATGTTTTGATAATACTTACGTTGTGGGGTAATGGTTCTAGTTCTGAATTTTTCATCGAGTGTTGATGTGTAGATTTAAACAAGATCGTTGTTATCTTGACTCAATGGTTTATGCTCTTCACATATGTTTAAGTACGATTGAAGTATTGAACTGATTGTATAGCTTTGAATACCATGTGCATAGCTGAGTTATTCCATGTCTAATATGAGATGTTCTGAGCACAACATATCTAGCATGATAGGAACCTCAAGATGGTGGTTCTTGGGAGTATGTGGGTCTTCCAGGAACATGGTGATAATACAATTGTGGTGAAAATGGTCAGCGGGCTAAGGATTGCAAGGATATGGCTCAAAGAACAAGTGTTACTAATGTGATTGCATGGCCACACCGAGGTAAACTACCACAATAATCCAAGGTACTTGATTATCTATTGGGTTGCTTAATAATTGAGACTAGCTCTTGTTTTTTTTTGGATGGAATCACTGGTGTGAACACAATAGAAGTCAATCATGCTCGTTTAAAATTTTTGTGTGGGTGGTAGAGTTGCGTAGCGAAAGTCGTAATTATAGATTTGTCAATTCAACATGGTCTTTTATATAAGGACACACTTATATGGAATTTAGTTTCATCTTTTGTTTTTTTACAGTTGATCTATGTGGAAAGAAGGTTGAAAACTTAATGGATCAAAGCATCGACCTAGGGATGGAGCCATAGTCCATCTCCTATTTGGATTGGATAGGAAAGGCAACCATTCTCATAGCCCTACAGAAAATTGTCAGAGTTCTTGAGGTAGGGGGAGTGTTAGTGAGAGGCCAATTCATGATATAAATCATAGGGAGCTTAGGTCTCTTATGAGACATGATTGAGTCCCAGCTAATTATGTGATTGTATATTGTATAATTGGTTTCTAGCACATCAATATTTGGGGGTGATACTCTAAGGAAAGACCTCGGCGGGGCTCCTCTAAGTGAAGTACTACCGGAGAGTAGTCTGACATCATGGTACTTGCCAAAATCCTTGTCTATGCAGTGCCCAGTCCCCAACATAGAAGCGGTCTAGCCTCTCAAGGAGTCCATCATGTCTCCTCTGTCTGAAAGAGAAGAGGAGGCTGCCAGGTATCTTGCTCAAAGTCTAGCTCTTGCGATGGGTCTTTGCCACTGATCATGAAAATGAACTGCTCGCAGGTTCTCCGCTCTGCTCTGGCATTTCAGAGAAGGAGGCGCCGCCCTGCTTGTCCTCCCCAAGCTCCAAGTTGTTGAAGTCTCCTCCAACAATCCAAGAATCTACATATGGAAGACACTCTGAAAGCCTCCTCCAAAAGGTCGGACGATGCTGTCTGCACGCTGGAGCATACACGTTCAGGATCCCCATCTTGGATTCTCCCATCCAAACTGCCTGTCTTGGGATAAGCTCGCCAGACCTCTGGAGCCACTATATGTGACACCGAGATGTAGACCCCTCCACTCTATCCTATTGCAGGGGACCACACCTCCAGACCTCTCCTTGGGAGGAGGTGGTGTCGTCGTCTGATGTCTAATGCTAGGAACATGTGCTCCTGAATCAAAAGGACGTCCAATATCCACCCTACCACTACCCTCTACAACTCCTACTGAAGGATCAGACACCACGGTTGAATACAAGCACGTTTGTGGAGCCTGTGGACGTTCCAACTCGCTATGGTTCAGCTCATGAGGATGGGGTTGTAGAAAACAAGGCTCTTCTATGGGTGGGTGCCTGTTCTAGAAAGACTGCCTTATGTGACTTTGTCGGGGGTACTGAGGGCGAGAAGTCCATGTCTGTATGTCAACTTACTAAGGTGGACATTGGCTCAATGCCAATCTTCCATGCCCACTTCATCATGAAGGAGACTTCCACCCTAAATAACTCGACACACTTTTGGAATGGCCAGTCATATGCCTGATCAACCTTTGCCTGAAGCAACAATCTGATAACTCTGAACGCCAAACCACACATTGGCTTCTCTTGCATGAAGCCCAGCTGATCTCCCGTAATAGCATCAAACACCACTAGGGACCACTTCTCTAATCTTGTGGATGTGAACAAGAATCTCCAAACTGGGTGTGTCTGGGAGCCCACTATGTTGATCGAACCCTTTCTGGGGCTGCAAGACCACAAGCGTTACCTCAGGGGTAGAGGGTAAAAGTTTGGAATCTCCAGATAGTTCTAGGGTTCCAATCTTCAGAAGTCCCGCGGTAAGGGATGTCCTGGCTGGAGATGGGGAGTTGCTGACCGGGAGGACGAGCCCCTTCCCCTTAGCTCCCTCCTTGACTCGACGAGATGCTATGGTGAGGAAGCAGAAGGGGACGTCGTCTTACCCTTGCCTATGGGTAGGGGTGTCGAGGCGGGAGGCTAGAGAACCTACTGAGGAGGTGGAGAGGGGGGCGGAGGGGGAAGGGGGAGGGAGAGAGGCAGAGGGAGGGGGGTGGGTGACGAGGGTGACCATAGCAGGAGGAGCGAGGGGGGGGGAGGGGGCGGGGGAAATCTAGGAGAGAGGGGGGGTGGAGAGGGATCGGGATTTGGAGGGGGAGGGGGGCGAGGGGGAGTAGGGGCAGCCACAGGCCCCCCTGTTGGTCAAGCTCATCGGGGCTCTGGACTTGCTTCTCAGCCACTACCAGACTAACGTTTGCAACTTTCGCCATCGTAGCATCAGGAGCTCCTGGGACTCGTTGTTGATGCAAGGGTGAGTGCTGATGTTGAACCTCCATCACGGGAGGATCCTTTGGCTGGGCGTCGGCCCCTTCCATTGGGGGAGATGGATCTCCATGTAAGGGCTATTGCTGCTACTATTGCTGCTTCTCCTCCTCGTGTGCCTCTCGAAAAACCGTCTCTCTCTCTCTACATCTAGACCTCTGCCTGTGACACCTGCGGACCTATTTGCTTGGTTTCTTTTTCTTTTTAACCCAAGTCCAGTCCCCTTTTGAGGGGACCTTGTCATCTGCTACAACTAAAGCGGCCGAATCTAGCGGAGAATCGAGCATGGTGCCAAATGCCTAACCAATGGAGGGGAGGATGGCTCGATACTCCTTTGGGAGCCCTGGGAAGTGAAGAGTAACTAGAAAACGGGAAACATGGTGTATCATGTCCATGTCCTCCACTGTAAAGCCATGGTACCAAGGAAAGAGGTACACCAGATGCAGGCCAAGGAGAATGGGGCTCTACTCTACGAGTGTTGAAGTAGTGTCGGAGGAGCTCAGCTGGATGAAAAATACGCCTCTTCCATAGATGGTGACCTTGTGAATGTGGTCTCCCTCTAGTGCCAAGCTTGCTTGGATCCACTCTCGCACGTCTCCTTGTAGGCATGAGGCCCACAATTCTGTCCATGATCTCCTTGTCCTAAAGTGATCGAATTGCATGCTTTCCTTGTTGCTTGTCGATTGGGGAAAGAAGAATCTTAACGGTTGTGGGATTCGTGGGTACTACCATAGAGCCCCTCTGGCCAAACCAAGCGTCACCACCAAGATCTTCCCCGAAGACAAACCAACTACTCACCACTGTCCAAAGTGTGGGGAAGAAACTAAGGGCCACTTGTGGGGGAACACTCCTGTAGTTGGCTACCAATGGAGCAGGAGAGCCCTCAAGGAGGAGAAGGCGAAGGGGTGGCGAAGAAGGGATGAACAGGAGGCAAGGAGGGAGTCGAGGAGGAGGCAAGGTGGAGGTAAGGGGTCTGAGGCGAAGCAAAGGAGGCAAGGTGAAGATGAGGAGAGGGCAAAGGGAGGAGAGCGGTTGAAGGTAGGGTGTAGGAGGAATGGAAGCAGGGAGATGAGAAGATGCTGGAGGTGGAGGTAGGCAGAAAGAGGTGACAAGGCAACAGAGAGGTAGAAGGAGAGGGCAGGGAGGCAGCAAGGGCGGGAGGAGAGGCCGGAGAGAGGGAAGGAGCAGGAGACGAGGAGGAGCAGGGGAGGCTAGGAGGCGGCGAGAGGAGGCGAGGTGGCGGAAGGGAGGCGGCGAGAGGACACGAGGCGGTGGAAGGGAGGCAAAGGGAGAAGGCGGGGAGGGCGAAAGGAAAACGTGAGGAGCGACAGCTTGCGGACGGAAGGAGAGATGGAAGGAGATGATGCAAGAGGGAGGCGGAAGGGGGAGGCGAGACGAAGGTGGGGACAGAGGTAGAAGGAGACAGGAGGGGGGGCTAAGGCGGGAGCTCAAGGAGCTACGGTGATATCTAATTGACAGATTGAGGTTACTAGTTGTAGACATGGTGTAAGAAATGTACTCAAACTATTTGTGAAATCACTGTCTGAATCAACTGCAAAACATTGATTGTGTCAAGTGAAATCTGAATTGTCGGTGAAGATAAAACTGTAATATAGAATCCAATCTGTTACAAGGCTTGTGGCAAATGATGCCAGGAATAGCCAAGAGACTTTACAAGGCTTGAAATGATGTACACGATGCCGAGCCAAATAAGCTTTATAATGATGGCATGTGTATGTGAAATTAAATCATGTGATATCTGCCCACTGATCTGTCGATCATTATCTTTAAACACTCTAAAGTCTACTTACTGAATTGATGAACGTCAGGTTTCAGGTAATGTCATGATGTGAAACCGCATGTGAGCGTTGGGACTGACTCCGAGTAGGAAGTATTTAGGAATTTTTTTGGCATGGCTTTGATTGGCTACTTTGGAGTTCTCTTCGCTATGGATGATCTAATCTAGACTAAACTGGGTCTAGACCAACCGTCAAGCGATGAAAAAGCAGCAAATAATTATTTTTCTTTGTTCGTTTTAGGTGTTGGATCAGATACATCGATGTAGAGGCTGATGTGCGTGAAGGAAGTGGATTTGTCACTGAGGCTCAAAAGTGTGATACTTACACCAAAATGTGTGCATGATGTAACGAGCGCGTAGAGCATGAAAAAATGAGCGATTTTCTTTTTTGGAGCATCCTCAAATTCTTCTTGGATCAAGAGATACGGCTTTTATCTAGGTGGAGAGGCAAAAAAAGGTGAAATGTGCTCAGTGATGATATGGTCGCTGTATTCACATGTAGGAGTGTGCCTGCCAAGGGATATGCCTATGAGGCACTGTGCTTAGGTGGTAGGTGGGTGCACATGCAATGTGCACAGTGTGCC
The DNA here is from genome assembly GCF_047967505.1 of Dipteris shenzhenensis. Lineage (NCBI taxonomy): Eukaryota > Viridiplantae > Streptophyta > Polypodiopsida > Gleicheniales > Dipteridaceae > Dipteris > Dipteris shenzhenensis. The sequence continues at coordinate 52,432,418 of NC_141619.1, read as the reverse complement.
TATAGAGGGACTGTGCCACTTGGCAGATGAGGTGGACAATCCACGTGGCAATTTGATTGGTCAAAGGATGACATGGCACTTTGAATAGTCAATGTTGATTGGGATGATGATGTGGCATATTGTTGAGGTCAATTGATGATGTGGATAACACGTATTAGTCATGATGATGTGGCAGATGACATGTATGATGACATGGCAAGTATGCCAGTTGTTGTGGCAGATAAGCTGAAGTGGCAAATAAGCTGATGTGAAAGATAGGGAGTAAGTCGAAACACCGAGCAACTGTGTTCGAGCGAGCCCAGAGTTGGAGCGATGCTTGTGATGAACTTTTTCTAAACCTATAGTAACAATAGTTTTTTACTAGAAATGGTTGAATCTACATGACACTATTAGAGATTGTTTACTTTTTTTTGGTATGATTCTTGGCAACATACAAAGATAAAACTTACTATTGGGAATCACTCATAAGTCCATGCAAGTCAGCAATGAGTCAATGAATCCCAAATGAAAAATTATGGGCAACATACAAAGAGAAAACCTATTATTTGATAAATAATAAATCCATGCAAGTTAGAAATCATTCAATAGATACAAAAGGGGAAATGCTTCACTGTCTACACCTAGAGGTCATCACTCAATTATGTAAGGTAGCACATGAGTTGAACATGTTTCTTTATTTTGTGGACTTACATACAAACAACAATAGTCCCGCCCATGATATAGAAGCTCTTCCTAGAATAATCCTTCACAAAAAACTATTTGTAGCTCATTGATTTTTATGCTACCCATATGATTTGATCCATTTTGTACACAAAATGATCACATGAATAAAATGTTTAACTATGGAACTAATAAATTATTGATCAGCTTAGCATGATGTGCTACAAACTTGAGAAGATTAGGATCTCTCTTGCTCTCTCTCTCTCTCTCACACATGGACTAAATGAATTGAAATATCAATCTTAAATGAATGAACATAATTTTTTTAAATGGATGGAAATTCTATCACTCACAACAAAAGTGAAAGAATGGACACAAGATTGCTCAAGAACTCTCTTGATCTCTTGATCTCTCAATCTCTCTCAAGTGGATCACAGTGCCTCATCAGAAGTCAAGGATGCTCTGATACCATGACAAAATATGAAGAGGGGAGAGGACAAGAGTGGAGATGAGGAGAGACGGCATGAGTAGACATACACATGCTAGAAGCATATCTATGCATATTTTCAACACTCATGAATAATGCATGGTAAAAATTCTAGAAATATGCATGCCCGATCATGCAAATGATATTAAATCCACATCAAACTTTGTAAACACAAGGATCATACTCTCATTAAAACCCATGTAAAGTATCATGCCCATCAGACACACACACTCACACACATGCTAGAAGTACAATGATACATATTATTAGCATTCATGCATGATGGCAAGAAGTGTGAAAAGATGCATGGTTGACATGAAAATGATATTAGATCTACTCCAAAAGAATGTGTGAAAAGATAGGTCGACCATGAAATGATATTAGATCTACATAAAACTTTGAAAGAACATTGATATTACTCTCATGAAGACCTATGCAAAGTATCATACCCATTGAAAGCACAAACATATGCTAGAACCCCACTGATTCATATTTAAGCACTCATGCTAGTAGCCCACCGATCGATCTTTTAGCACGCACGATGCATGGTAAGAATTATGAAAAGATGCATGCTCACCCATGAAAATGATATTCGATCCACATTAAAATTTAAAAGAATAAGAATCTTACTCTCATTAAGGCCTATGCAAAGTATCATACCCATCAGACACACATAAATATGTTGAAAGCATAATGATGCATATTTTAAACACTCATACACGATGCATGCTAAGAATTGCAAAAATATGCATGCTCGACATGGACATGATACTCGATCAATAGTAAACTCTACAAGAAAAAGGATATTACTCTTGTTAGGGCCTGTGCAAAGTATCATACCAATCACACACACACACACACGTTCTAGAAGCACATTGATGCATATTTTAACAATTGTGCACAATGCATGGTAAGAATTATGGAAATACACATGCCCAACCATGATAATTAATCCACATCAAAATTTTTAAGAATTTAAGATATTAATTTAATTAAGGACTACACAAAGTATCATAACCACCAAACACACACAATTTTGATAGAAGCACACACTGATACATAGTTTTAACACATTGATACATAGTTTTAACACACATGCACAATACATGGTAAGATTTGGGAAAATACTCATGCCTGACCATGCATATGAAACGTGATCCACATCAAAATTTGCAAAAAAAAAAATCTTACTTTCATTAAGTGCTCTACAAAGTATCATACCTAGTGGATGCACATACATATGCTAGAAGCATACCAATGCATATTTTTAGCACTAATGCTGGTGCATGGTATGAAATGTAAAAATATGCATGCTCAACCATGCAAAGGAGATACAATACACATGAAACTTTCCAAGAAAAAGGGTATTAATTTCCTTAAGTCTTGTGCAAAGTATTATACCCATTAAACACACACGCATATGCTAGAAGCACACCAATGCATTATTTTTACACTCATGCATGGTGCATGGATGTAATGAATTATGAAAATACATTTGTCCAACCATGAGAATGATATCCGATCCACATAAAACTTACAAGAAAAGATTATGTATGGACATCACTTTTAAGATTCGACACAAATATTAATGCTATTATTTTTTTAACGTATATATTAATGCTATTAATTTTTTGAGAGATCTTATTGATGAAAATATCGTTGGAAAAGAGTAACACTACAAAATTTCATTGTTTTGATTCATCTAATGTATTTTTAATCATAGAACTAGTATTTTTTGACATAATGTAATAGGCTCAATGTTCTTTTTGTAGATGCGGTTAAGCTCACTAGCACTAAAGGAGCCTTAGGTGATTTTTCAACTTGGTTGAGTGGACAACCACAGTGGTGGCTTGTGATTCAATTTGCACCTAGAAAGAAACATATTTAAAGATGCAAAATTGTAGAATGAAATGAAAGATCAATAAAAGAACGTGTTGGAATCTAGCAAATCTAATACACCTTCCAAAAGAGTTTTGTAGTGTGAAGATAGTTTGAGGTCCTCAAAGGGTTTCTCAGATAATGATTTAGAAGAACTCAATTTACATGTTGAAGATGTATGCGACCTACCCATAGATGATTGAGAGGATGAGCTCAATCTCACAATGGTGATTTGGAAGATTCTAATCACGCTTCCATTGATTAGAGAATGGAGAACAACATTGATAGAAATATATTTTTGGTTGTGAAATTTTGCATTTAGCTTCATTACAAGATGCAGGATGAAACCCTACACTTGTTCAAAATTGTCAATGGCAAACTTTGCAAGTTTTGATGCCGTATTTTATTCCAAAGCTCTTTGAGCTTTATCAATAGGAATATCACAACTAATATTGATGATTGCAACTCTTGCACTAATATTGATGGTAAGGCATTGAAATAAACACTAAGTAAAAATCATCCATGTTAAGTGTTGATATCGATGTGAATGGTAGCAATGAAAGTTTGGCAATAATGGGATACTTTGCAATACCTAGGCGGATAATCATTGTGTACATTAACTAAACATGTGCATTTTGTGGTGCCATTTCTTTGTAAGAAATGGTAGTTAGGTATTGGTTGCCATTTTGTGTTGCTATTTCTTTGTAAGAAATGGCATTCAAGAAATGGATGCCATTTATTTATAAGACATGGTGGTCAAGAAATGGTTTCATGCTGCCATTTATTCCTAAACAAATGGCGAACAAAAAAATGTTGCCATTTCTTTGCAAGAAATGACAATTCAAGAATTGGTTGCCATTTCTAATTGCCATATTACCAAGTATATGGCACTTTGAGGAATGGTTGCCATTTCATACATAAGAAATGGCAAAAAATTGGGTGCCATTTACTATTGCCATTTCTACCTAGTTTTCTTGTAGTGCAAATGATTTCATAAGGAGCAATGTACAATTTAAAGGATGAGCACTTGATGTAGCAAAGAAGAAGCACAAAGGATAGAAGAACGTACCATGACTAACTTCTAATTGTTAGAATCTTGGTGTCAGAAAGGAGAGGCAACAACTAGCTAGGTAAGGCAAATGTCAAGACATCTTATGTTCTTCTTATCTTATCTTATATATATTTGAGATCCACATGGCAAGATGAGGAGAGTCATTCACAGCTTACCTTACCAATTCATTTTCTTATTTGTGGTGAGCATATGTGGCAGAGGAGGAAAGTCTAGAAAGGAGAAAGCAGAGAGGTGTTGTGAAAGAAGTTCAAAGAGAAATCAAGGAGTGCCTTGCACATGGCTTTTCTTTAAGAATTTAAAACATGGTTTTATCCACCTCACATATAACAATTTAAAAAGCTAGGTTTTCTGCACCTCACTATGGTAAGTGATCTCCACCTCACATATAACAATTTAAAAAGCTAGATTTTCTCCAGCTCACTGAGGCAAACTTTGTATAGGTGACCAATAAGGGTAGTTAGGTTAGGGGTGTGACATGTGGTAGTTAGAATGGAGAGATTTGGGCATGGGCACGTGAATAGATCTACATGTGTGTAGACACACTATGACCCATGTGCACATATATGCATGTGTAGACATATAGGCATACATATATACATGAGCAAATTGTTCAAGGTGGTTAAGCCCTGAGCACTTGTAAACTATGCATCATACAAAGCATTGGAAATAGCAAATACAGGTAAAAAAGTACTTCCTTGTATTCATTATCATCATATCATATTAGAAGATCAACATGGAACTTGATAACAAAGTATGATTGCAATCTAATCAATGTTAGATTCTCATCAAACTATAGAGACTCTTAACACGTGCACCAAGAAGTTACATGCAAGTAGCTTAATAATTATTTTTCCATGTTGGCTATGACAACTAAAAGACAAGACTACTACTTAGGACTAGACTTAGTTATTGGTGCCTAGTTAACCCCTAACACCTAGCACTTCCATTGGTTAGGATTTTTTATTTGTCAAAAAGCCATAAGAAACAAACCTCTACTTATAGTGTTCCTTGAAAAAGTTCATATCAATTCCTATGCTCTCCCTTCCAGTGATTAACTCTAAAGTATTCAGGTTTCTTCTCAGGTTTCTTTTATACTGGCCTTTATGTCTTTATTAGTAGCAATATATAAAGCAACTGCAACTACATCATGTAACTCAGCATCTTCACCCATTCTTCGGTTGGTACCCTGCACATTAGCAGAAAAAATCTAAAAAATTTTGGTAAGACTGCTGCTTCTTTTCCTTTGCTTCAGTTCTCTCCTTTAGCCTCCTTCAACTGAGCTTTAAGGTTTGCATTTTCTGCCATAACGACCTCCATTATGTAGGCAGCTGAGACAAATGCCTCATATGTTCTTTGAGCTACCACCATCAATCTATCCTTTAAAGTTCAGGCTAGTCCACAATCTTGTGATGTCTCTATCAGTTGAATATTGAGCTCCTCTAGGTTTGCCCTTGTCATAAAAATACCATCCACTTCATCTGTCATGAATTTCATTTGAATCTCCATGCCCTCTAGTTCCTTAACTCTCTCTTTAGCAATCACAGTGTCAACGTGTAGAGCTACACATAATCCTCAAAAAGTCATTGCAATTGAGTGAAGAATGTATCCTTCATTTCTTTGACGCATTTGTGAACTATTGCCAAGCATCCCTTTTGAATTACTAACTGGTTAATTAGCTACTATATCTACTCTTCTTTCTAAGATTTATACTGCTCAAATTCATCTTGCTACCTCACTATATGTTGCTTCAACTCTATGACCTGCTTTCCCTCCTACTGGCTTGCATTAATCTTCTTCTCTAACTCTTGCTTATCATTTTGTAATGCTTGAATATGTGCTAAATAGTTTGTCTGCATTCCACTTTGCAGGTCATGAAAATACTTTAGTATTCCCATGGAATATTCGACCTCTTTTAGGGATAGCTTCCCCAATAAACCTGCTATATAGGAGCTAACATCTCTACCTTGCTCTATTGCATAATTGGTTCAGACAATGAAGTTAAAATATTGTCAAACTTCTCTTTGAGATTTGTTAAACATCTTCTTGACATTAAGTTTTAATTGTACTCTCCTTATGTGTCTCTTGCATATTTTTTAAGAGCTCACTACCCCTAATTGGTAAATCCCATAAACTCTATGCCAAACATTTTCCAACGATCATGCTATGAGCTTCTTCAATAGTATATTTTGCCTTTTGCAATTGTTCCACTGCTTTCCACTTATCCCGATTTTTGCATACCTCTTGCATATCCACATCTCCTTTTCCCTTAGTTCTAGTTTCTGAATCAGCGCTCATAATCTCCTTTATCATCATTGAAGATCTCTTGCTAAACTCAAACAAAGCTGTGATAAACAGAATAACTTTTGAGTGATTATTTATACCTTTCAAGTTTTTCTTACCCACTTCAGCCATCTACTTGTTGTAGATTATGTTTGGCCATGAAATCTTGTACCCATTCTTAGCCTCTCTCAACATAGAGTGCTGTCTCTCGAATGGTATTGGTCTTGATCAGAAGTTGAACTCTCTCCAAGTACCACTCTACTTGCTGCCTCCTAACAGAATCTTGAATATTGTACATCAGAAATAGTTATTTGTTATCACTGGCTGCCCAAATTCTTGAAAGCCTCATGATCAACATGGAATATAACCTTATTACAAAGTAGGTAATGTCTGAACTTATGTAAAGAATATACCATTCCCAAAGCTTCTCTTTCAATGATTGCATAGTTCTTTTCAGTCTTTGTCAACACTCTACTGGCATAGTACAGTTTTTTGAAAACTGAGATCCCAAGTACTCCAAAGGGTGCATCACTTGGAAAAGTAGAGTCAGCTTCAAATTTATAGGGCATAGAGGGAAGCGAGCACTATAGTCCAATTTCTATTCTTGAATGTCCATTTGAGGATGAGGTTTCTAATTTTCAAAGGGTACAGGAAAGGAAACATGTAACTCAGCCGGCCGAACATTCAAGCATGCTTGAAGGCCGAGCAAAATGCAAAGTTTTTGTTGATGAGGGGCACACTGTAAATTCTCACACACTCAAGGAGGCAACCTCTTGTTCTCATCAACTGGATGTTTTTAGAGAGATTAAAACTAAGGAAGAGTATGTCAGAGTGGTTGTAGATGCTGCAAACCTCTTAGAGGATGCTTTTATATTGACTCAGCAAATTTCAGATGCTCTTGTTAATTCAAAACTATTTGACAATAACAAAGTTCTGACACAAACACATGACCTATCAAGAAGGATTTTAGAGAGTTCACATTCGGGTGCTAAATACAAAGGCACAATGATCACAGGGATGGTGCTCTATGATTCACACTGTATAATAATTTGCCATCAATATTTTGGGCTGCTACTGAATTCCACAGCAATTGGATCACCTCCTTTTCAAGGAGAGTCAATATTTTCAGCAAGGTCCAATGGGCTGTTTCATTGCTTCTATTGTGGGATATTTCTCCATCGAGTGACGAAGCACCTAACAACCCATAGACATCGAAACTATTGTGTGAATGAGGGAGCACGCAAAATCTCATTATGTAAGGTTAGACAGTTGAAACCTTGGAAGCATCAATCCGAGTCAGGACACTCAGTTGTTTGGTTGAATTGATTCAATGCTCAAGAAAGGGTCACTTGCATCCGATCAAAAGGTCCCATTTGTCGATAGTGATTCAAAATGAAAGCTCTTGATTAAAGATCAAAGGTTCACTTTTTGTTCACTTTGTGTTCACTTGTGTTCACTCTGTGTTCAATGTGTGAGTTGAGAGCATCAAAGTCACCTAGGGCACCAACTCAATATGTATTATGTTACTACCCTTGTCCAAAATCTAGGGTATGGGGGGACAAGGTCCATATATAATATGCATGGATTTCCTTTATAAATTTTCAAATATGCAAGGGAAAAATATGAAAATCTCATGTACCCCCTCCCACGAACTATAAATTATATACCTTGAAATATATGCAAGATTTTAAGATTTATACATATTTTTAATAATATGTGAGGCCAAGGGGGGGGGGTCTTTTGGATTGGGGGGGGGGGGTAAAACAAAAAATACACTCCTTTCAAATTAATGTAACTTTTTTATGTGTTACCTAAATTTCAATATGTAAAGACATATTTGAAGCTCTTTTGGTGTAGAACACAACCATGCTAATTTGACTAATTTCTACTCATTGCATATTGTTAAATTCATCTCATACTCAAGATTTTAATAGGCATTCTTACTAAATGGAGTTGGTGCCCAAGGCAAAATTGGAAGAGAAGAATCCAACATGGTTGTTGAAGCATAACAATGCAACGCACTATCCCTACACCTACACGTCAGACTTAAGCATAAAATTTAAGGACACCTATCTAGTGTTCTCACTTTAAAATCGAAAGCTCCTCTTTGCTACACATAGTCCCTACTAGCAGGAACTCTCCACAAGTTGAAGGATGCTTGCATTAGTCCTTTTAGGGCCTTGTAATCCCTGTTTCAAGTCAAAAATCCAAGAGCACTCGTGATCATGAAATAGGGAGGGAGATCTTACCTGTGATGATCTTCATGGTGATGAGCTTGTGTTGTGCTACTTTCGAGCTTCAAATGATGCTTCAAAGTGATTGGCAACAAGCACCATGAAAGAACAGATTCATGCAACAGACTTGGCGATGGTGGAGGAGCTCATCTTGCTTTAAACTTCAATGTAATGCTTCAAAACGACTGGCGCCAAGCATCACGGAAGAACAAATTCATGCAACAGACTTGGCAATGGAAGAAGAGCTGGAATTGAGCATCTTTCTTGATCGAGGGTCAAGCATAGATGATGACGGCAATTGATCCAAAAAGTACCTGTTGGTAGCTCCATCTCAAATCCAAGGAGCTCCAAAATTTTCTGGATCTAGCATGCCAACCGCATCCAATCTGTTATGCTCAATTTGTAAATCATCAATAGGAGGATCCGTTTGCGCCTAAGATTTCTGGGGCCTTCTTAACAAAAGGGCGATATGAAGTTTACATCCTAGACCGATGGAGGAAAAGGCTACATTGCTTGTCTTGTATGCTTCCCAAACAGCAAAACAAAGCGAATCGGGCAAGAGGAAGAGCTTCAATACCTCAACACTTTTGTCATCTCGATGGATCTTTATCATCCAAACAATCTTCCAAGTGAAAACACTGTGATCTTTGTAGTTTCCACCACAGGCCAAGGAGACCCACCTGATTCCATAAAAAGCTTTTGGAGGTTTTTGCTGTGGTAGCGGAGCTTGAATCCAAGCTAGTTGAAGCAGAAGAGCAGAAAAGATGTCATGAGAATAGGGCACGGCAAGCTTCGACGCAGCACCAGGCATGTGATAGGGCAGCAAGATGGGCAGGGAGCATGAGGAAGAGAGGACAATGCGAGAGAAATGAGGGAGAGAGAGCATCGAGGGTCACAAGGTGGTGCAGTACTTCCCTTTGTCCATAGTATTTCCCTTGTATTTCGAACATATTTCCTATGATACAATTTCCATGGCATAACAAAAATAGCTATTTCGGACGTTTCCCCCCCCCATGACATAAGGCCCTTAGATAATTGTTAGCCTATGGTCTCTACCTAGGTTTCATAGTTGTAGTTGCATTTTATGCTACCATATGTTAGTTAATTTATATTAATTCAGACTATCAATGGTCCCAAGGTATCCCTTGGACCACCTCATCTATACTAAATGAGATGGATGACAACATCTATATTGCTTTGTACTTCATTGTGCTGACTATAGACCCCATTGGAGCATTTAGGACTTGCCTTCCTTGCCCCTTAAAAGTGTGGTGTAGGCAAAACCACACTGCCATATGAGTCTATTATAGAGCTAGACAGTGGGTTTCGTGGACATGGAAGTTGATGGGAAGTTACTTATGTCACTATGCTAATTCGTGGTCAATAGATAGTTGCAAGGCTCAGGCCAACATTGCTCTTGTTATTTATGACTAGGATATGTTAGATGGAATGTCTCTTAGCAGACGTTGCCTCTGTATCCTCTACAGCTCTACTACTTGGCCCCTGGTAATTGCAAAGAGTGCCAATACTCCAACCAACTATCTTTACAACGTGCTTAAAGCTAGGCTTTGATTCCATGTCAGAATGTAACATCATCTTCTATGGCTATTATGATAAATGTAGTCTTCTACATGCCCTTGAAGGTTGAAGGATAGCAACCAGGATGGACACTATTGCTATAAACTTAAAACTTGGGGAAGGTTTCATCAGAAAGCCCTTCCAAACAACTATCTAGAATTGTTGTCAGAGCATTTTTGGAATATATTCTCTAGATTTTGAGCTCCTCTAAAGACTACGTGATAGCATCCCTTAGATCTACAAGCAAAATCTGTTATAATGCTTTGTGTATTCGTGAATGCGTGGAACGTCAAAGCCAAAATGCCTTGTTGAAGCTCTATGTGTGCTCCAACCTTCTTGTCTCGATTATCACCACGTCGATTCGGAGTTGCAGATCAGCTACCCAAACAATCATTTTGCCATTGGCTCCCCCGTGTTAGCTGGTGAACTTTTAATTATCATCTTTACTCTTCTACTTTTCTTTGTAAAGATTTTTTTAAACTATGTTTACTCCTTTTCTAATTGTCAACTCTTCTTATACCCCACCTTCCATGGTCTTAAGGGTCTATATTCTGCCGTCATGTCCATTGGAAAGCTTGTTTATTGATTAATTTTACTTATAAAGCTTCTTTCTCTCTAATCTCTTTTTGCAGATATTCTTCTTTCCATGGTTTTGCTTTTTTTTTTTCATACTTGATTCTTGAAACCTTTTCTCCATTATACCTTTCTTTATCAATCCCCTCCATAATGATTGCAACCTTTATCCTACACCTTTTTAACTCATGGTTACTCCAATTAACTTTACACTCTTAAGTTCTAATCAAGCTTGATAAGTTTGTGGTTAAGTGTTTATTTTTGTTGTGACCCCGATAACAAGGGAGGGGTGTTTATGACACCTGTCTTCCCAACTAAGGTTTAAGCTAGTTCTTACCATGGTTTTTTTATTGGATGGTGGCAGGTATGCAAACGCCCCTCTTCAATAAAAGTGATGCTTGCTATGACTTATCAAAGCAAAACTTGTTTGTACGGTCATGCATTCTACCAACCTTTTGCAAATTGCGCACCTCTTGATTTTTTTGTAATGTTTCATAGTACTTTCCTCTTTTGTGTCCATTACCATAATTGTTTCCATTTCACTATGAGACATGGTTTTATCGAGTCTTCACGCACACACACACACACGTGCATGAGCACACGTGCACACACACACACACACATGCACGCGCGCGCATGCACATACACATACACACACATATTTAAAATTTCAAACACCCTCGTTGTACCTCTAGTCAAGTTTTAATCAAAATATAAAAGTTTTTAGATGCATCTTGCAAGGCAAAAAGAATAATGGATTGAATTCATAGGACATCTTTGAATTCATCTAGTATCTCTTCCACCAAGAGAGTTCTTGCAATATGAGGCTTGATGCCCTTTTGGTGCATGCTTATCTTATATAGTTCTCTCATTCCAGGCTTCTTGAGATGTCTCCTTCTAGGATATACCATCACAAGTTTTAAAATATCCCTCTCATAGGAACCATTTCTGATTAGGCATGTTATCTAGATGCATCATGTGGCCTCACAAAGGCTTATCCTCATCCTTGTCTTGAGGGAGATATCTCTAACCTCTTATCTATAAAGGGAGAGTATCCTTGTGTCTTTGTACCACTCATATGGGCCAAGACCCCTTTGGGTATACCTTGTGTGGTCAATTATTCTCTTATCTTCTTGCTTCACGTTTTGTCTTCCACTACCTTCTCTATTTTATGACATGCGCACTAGGTTTCTTCTTCCTTGCCTATTACTTGCCACGTGTAGTTTTGAGAGGCTCTCTACTTTGTTAAAACTACCAGTCGTCATCGTACTTCCCATTTTCTACACTTGCTTCCATGGCAGCAACGTCTATTGTTTGAGAAGGTGTGGTTTGTGGATCCATTTTTCCCCCAGAAGTATTGAGAGCCTTGGGTCTTTCCACTAGGCCTTCTTTTGCTGCCTTTCAAACCCTCCTTGAAGAGTTCATTTTTTTGGGCAAAAAGAAAATGTATTTATATTAATAACATAAAGAATTTATATATAATAGTGCTCCCCTTCACAGGAGAGAAAAAGCTGCATGATCAGTCCTGATGGTAGCATATTCAGAGTACTGAGAATAACTTAAGAGTCATAAGAGGGAATCCAAACAGCAACTGTGCATGAGCAATATCTCCCTGAGAGGGGAAAGAGAAGTTGATAGCTTTTTCATTCCTATGTGAAGAAGGGTCCCCTCTTGTCCACCAACAACAAAAACCTACAAAGTATCACTCTGAGCAGTAGTCCCCTAAGCAGTAGTTCCCTTGTTACGCTCTAGTCGAGGTAGCATGACCTCGGAAGAATCAGTCGACATTTCCCTTAAAGAATCTATATTTGTAATATATTTGTTTGCGCTTCATGTAAATGATCGGGAGGGAATTAATGTCAAGGTCCTAGGTGAGGGTTGATAGCACCAGACTAGGTGGATCTAAGGCTAAGGGTCTAATGCAAGAAATGTGCCTAGGGGCAAAGGAAATTAAAGCATCCCAAGAGAGGGGTGAAATGTTGCATTAGTAAGGCCCTATAATGATGACATGTGTCATCTAGATCCATTTAGGGAGGTGGGGCTTGTTGAAGCTAGTGAGAGGTGAGAATGAGCTTTGACGTATGTTTTGAATTCGAATTCTCTGTTAGCTCTCACGTTTCAGCAAGAAAGGCTGGGTGGAACAATATTGGTGCTACTCCCGTGATTTGTAGTAGGAAATAGAGAAGGTAGTTAACAATTGGTATCAGAGCCAAAAGGCTAGGTGAGAGAGAGGATCTAGGTGACGGAAGATCAAAGCTCCAGGAAGAGATCAAGCGATGGATGAATTTTGATCTAACAATATGAGAAGTGCATCGTGAGTATCAGTCGAGCTCTCTTGCAGCGTGATCTAACGGAACGGGAAGGGGTTCGTGAGCTGTGACGAGAGCTACGAACGGTCTATTCTTTGTTGAATCGTAATGAAGTCGAAAGCATCTCCTAACTAGGAAGTCGTGTATGAAGGACTGGTCGTGGATTTGCCTGTAGATAGAAGAGGTGTGTAACAAGGGTGATGACGTATCTGTTCAGTGGTGCTCCCGCATTGGCTTAACAGGAGCTTGTATTGCGGGAGACCTACGAATCGATACGTGATCGACGAAATTGGGAGGGGTTGCTGCCCGTGACGATGAATGACGTGGTGGTCCTCCCACACTGTTCGTAGTATCTGTTCGGGCCTAACAGGGGCTCGTATGATATGTTATATGGCTGACTACATTTTGGTGCACTTACAGTCAGAGCCTCCAAGGTCAGGTAGGCAGAGATTACGGAGGTTACGGAAGACCTGTGAGACTATGAAAAAAAAAACAGACGATCAATGTCTGTTCCGGCGTAAATCCTGCACCTACATTCTCTGGCTCATAGTAAATTTTAACTTGTTTTCCAACGCACTCATAGTCATAGCCTTTTAAGGCCACGCAGCAGAGATGGATTCCAGATAGAGGAGCGTATCATTTGTGAGCAAGTAGTACGTGGAGGCTGCAGGCTTCAGGGATTCGAGTTTGTGGAGCTAAGACAGGAGTGATTGACCAGGGAGCTTTCTTTGGCCTTTCCTAATTTAGTTTTGTTGATGCTCCACTTGCATGAAGAGGTTTTGTTAATAATTAGTCTGCATGAAGGTTTGATGCTGTAGCAGGGACAGATTATGCTTGAGACTATGCCTGTGTATTTCAGTGTGAGTTGACTTGTAGGAATTTCCCTACTTAGGGAAAAGCGAGATTTGGGATATATGCTTGTATCAAATGCCTGGTTAGTGTGAATCTGGGATTGCAGGTATTCCCTAGTATAGGGAATTGTGTCAGAGTGTCAATACACTGAATTGTGTCAGTTTGTAAATATAGTGTTCTAGCGGTGTTTTTAAAAAAACAAAAAAACAAAACAAAACAAAACACCCATTGAACTAAATGGAAGCAGAAGAAGGGGCTTCCAGGAGGGACCTTGTGAGTCAGGAGTCCGGCCGACCCAGCAGGTGTCGTGCCCAGGAGCTCACTGATGGGATATCTCAAGGTGTATGCCTCAGGCACACCTTGGTTTCTATGTGTGAGTGCTAGAGGCACGGTTAGGTGCCCACAAGCACAGTTAGGTGGTGGAAAGCCACATAGGATGATTGAGAGAATCTAGGAGCAGATTGAGGAGATGATTGTGGAGCTCTAAAGTCATCAGTGATGTCAGTGAGCATGTATGAGGTGCCTACTTAAGGACCTCACTCTTCTTCATTCTATAATGCAAGTATTCTGAGTTCGTGTCCACTCTACTCTTTCTTTTCAGTTTACCAACATGGTATCAGAGCCCTTTGATCCCCCTTGAGCCCATTTCTGCCACATCATCATCTTCTTCTTCATCTTCTTCTTCACCATCTCTTCCTCTTCTTCCCAAAGTTTGCTTAAGCTTGTTCTCCTTCGGTTCTCAACCATTTCCCACGTCCTTCCTGCTGGAGATCCACCTCGAAGGGGCGAACCCCTGGCTGAAAGGAATCAGAGAAAGCCGCGCTCGTTTTGTCGCCATTACACGAATTCCGTCAACTTTTCCTTCTACGTTTTCTCTCAGCATACTTCATCTTCCTCTAATTCCTTTCAGGGGTAGATTCTCCATGCCTTGGGCTATCTTGTGCTAAAATCTGAGCAGCAATGGCTGCATATTCAAGGAGAAATCAGTGAAAAACCAGTCGACTTTGAAGGGGCAAGCTATGGAGTTCTGACGCGTTTTTGCGCCTTCTCTTCCCAAAGGACCTTATGTGGTATATCAGCTCTCTTTTGCCTCAGAAACCCCCTTTTCCTTTGCTCTGAAGAATAAGCTACAAGCCCTCCAAGTTCAGTCTTTTGGTTTTGACAAGTTTTTGAAGAAGATGCTACAGAAGATGCTCATTAGGAAAAAAGGGAGCTCATTTTGGGGCCTTTTAGAAGAGAGAGAAAATAGGCTCTCGACCAATCAAGAGTGGGCCAACGTAACGTTGAAAATTCAACAAAAGAAGATGAAAATAAGAAAAAGAAATAGTACTATATGTTCGTAGAAGCATGTCACATTAATGAGGTGATCTAATTTGAATCTTTTAAAAATTTATTTTCTGTGCAGAATTTGGTGATTCTGACACCGCAGACGCATCCGGAACGGCCCAAAATCCCAAAAATGGCACTAGAAACACTGGAATCGGACATTCGGAGGCTCGAAAATGGCACCTTTTGAGATTTCAAAAGGTGCCACATCGCGTTTTGCGGCAAATCCCACTTTTCGGCCTTTTTTGGCCGTTTTCGGGCCTCCGGATGTCCGATTCCAGCGTTTCCAGTGCCGTTTTTGGGGTTTTGAGCCGTTCCGAACGCGTCTGCGGTGTCAGAATCACCAAATTTTGCACAGAAAAGTGTTGCTCTTATATGAACATTGAATGTAAAGCATGTGAAAGAATATATTTATTCCTTTTCACACTGACATTTCTCACGCAAGTATCCATATTTTCTTGCTTTTGTAGAGAGAGAAAAGAGAAAATAGTGAATTTCTTACAGGGCCCCAAAATGAGCTCCCTTTTTTCCTAATGATTCTAGCATTTCTAGTTTTTTGAAACTTTTAATAACATCAGTACAAGTGTGGCTTCAGTTTTGCTTTGAATTGCTAGACCTGGTTTTGATTGGAAAGTATTCATCTTAGCCACCTCTGTGAAGCATGTAAGTGAAAGCATCATTGATTGAAATTTGGTCACAAGACTTTGCTACATTAAATGCTTATATTTTGAAGCATTTCAGTTGTTATTCTAAGCCCTGTAAGAGAGAAGACACTGCCCAATACCTGGGTTAGACCCTCTCATGGCTTGCTTATGCAAAATATGTGAAAAGCCTAAACATAAGCAATGTCTTGTTATGCTACAAAGGAAGAAAATGCCAACCTGACTTGTTGAAGATTGCCAAAACAATGGTTTCCAAAAAGGAAGCAACTACAAAGCCAGAGATCTACCCTCTCATGGCACTTTTATTTGACTCCAAGTACAAGAAAAAGATGGTCAGATACCTAAGATATGCTTCTCTACACAACTATGGAGATGACAAGATAATTGTTCTCTTGAAGGATATGATTTTCAGATCCACTTGTTTTATCATGGTACCATCTTATAAGGCACTAGACACTGCCCATGTGGTAAGACCTTGCCTTGACATGGATATTTTGCCTCCACAAGATGAGGCATCCCATGAAGATTATGCATTTTAAATCATCTCTATGTATGCTCCAGATCTCTCTTTTCATGTCAAGGTACTCAGCCTGGATAGTCCTCCAAAATGAATGAAATAAACTATTGTGTTTTGTGTGTTTTGTAAGCACCTCTGGTCACCTTATGATGTAGGCCATGTGTATGTTTTGCTCCATGGTACCTCCTGCAGACATTGTGTGCATGTACATGCAGGGAAGATAACCATTGGAAGGTCTTTTGTATCCCTTTTGTTTACCTTACACCCATGGGAACCCTTGCTAGCATGAGAACCTAGCCATAGATTTATCCTTGACCACCATGAGATGGCATGAGAAACTATGAGACTAGATGTAGCCTTGACATAGCCTGAGGCATTCCCTTGAGGGGGGGTTTGATGGGATATCTCAAGGTGTATGCCTCAGGCACACCTTGGTTTCTATGTGTGAGTGCTAGAGGCACAGTTAGGTGCCCACAAGCACAATTAGGTGGTGGAAAGCCACATAGGATGATTGAGAGAATCTAGGAGCAGATTGAGGAGATGATTGTGGAGCTCTGAAGTCATCAGTGATGTCAGTGAGCATGTATGAGGTGCCTACTTAAGGACCTCACTCTTCTTCATTCTATAATGCAAGTATTCTGAGTTTGTGTCCACTCTACTCTTTCTTTTCAGTTTACCAACACTCACACCTTATCTGGCAGGATTGCATTACTTGAGGATGCCTTGCAGCAATTATTAGCGCAACAGTTACAGACAAATGCAGGGCAGTCTGAACTTAGAAGAGCAATACATAGTATGTCTGCCAGACCTTCTCGAGAGGAGAAAGGAAAGGCTCCAATGGAACCGGAGTCTAGTGTCCATACGGTCGAGCCTAGGAAGGCTAAAGTACCAAATATTACCAATTACAGGCTGAAAAAGTACTCTGGTCGGATGAATGACTGTAGTTCTGATGTCATTGAGACCTGGTTACACAAATGGGACGAGGCGTTCGCCATTTGTGAAATCAGAAATGACATCAAGAAGATCTGCGAGGCCACCCACATGTTTAGTGAGGCAGCGGATCGGTGGTGGATTAAGCAACAAAAAGATGGTATAGCATCCACTACCTGGGAGGGGTTTAAAAGAGAATTCAAGAAACACTTCTTACCTCCTGATGAAGCATCCCGAGCTTGGGATCAATATAGAAACCTTCGTCAGAGAAATTTGTCAGTGGCAGAATACACTGATAAGTTTCGAGAGAGCGTAATGAAGGTCGATGAACCCCTGCCTCAATCAATCCAAGTGAAAGATTTCATATTTGGATTGAATGATTGGATAAAAATGGAAGTTCGGGCTAAGTACGCGAACACGTTAGATGATGCAATAGCCATAGCCCTGAACTATGAGGATGCCAAGGGCAGCAGGCCAAGTGGGTTTGCACAGGTCGGAACCCAGTACGAGTACCAAAAGAAATCTAGGTTTAAGAAGAAATGGATTAGTAAAGGGAGTGGTTCTCAGCCGAGTGGTCAAGCCAAGCAGGCGAAACTAGCTGAAACTCCTAAACCAAGTACCACCATTGGAGTGAAGAGGAAAGTAACCCCAATGGCAGCCCAGTGGTCAAAGTCTCCCTTAAACCCAGAACAAAGAGAAAAAGTGAGGAGAGAAGGCTTATGTTTCGGTTGCCTTCAGCCTCATCAGTGGAAGGATTGTCCACGTAATAAGGATCGTTGGATGGCTGAGATGGTAGTCTCAGAATGTGACGTGGAATGGAGGGAAGTCCTAGAGCGGAAGAGATGCAGATTCAACTAGCGGGATCTTCTCAGAGGAGATAGAGGATAATGCGAGGCGCAAACCAACAAGAATCTTGGACCGAGGAACAATGCAAATACGAAATCGGAAAATACCCACGGTGTTGGTTGCATGGCATGGTCAGCCTCTATCCGAAGCTACCTGGAAATCCATATACCAATTGCGAAGAGTGTTCCCAGACTATCGAGGAGGCTGATGTCTGAAGAGGGAAGGAATGTTATGCTCTAGCCGAGGTAGCATGACCTCGGAAGAATCAGTCGACATTTCCCTTAAAGGATCTATATTTGTAATATATTTGTTGCGCTTAATGTAAATGATCGGGAGGGAATTAATGTCAAGGTCCTAGGTGAGGGTTGATAGCACCAGACTAGGTGGATCTAAAGCTAAGGGTATAATGCAAGAAATGTGCCTAGGGAAAAAGGAAATTAAAGCATCCCAAGAGGGGTGAAATGTTGCATTAGTAAGGCCCTATAATGATGACATGTGGCATCTAGATCCATCTAGGGAGATGGGGCTTGTTGAAGCTAGTGAGAGGTGAGAATGAGCTTTGACATATGTTTTGAATTCGAATTCTCTATTAGCTCTCACGTTTCAGCAAGAAAGGCTGGGTGGAACAATATCGGTGCTACTCCCGTGATCTGCAGTAGGAAATAGAGAAGGTAGTTAACATCCCTGAGGAGTGACATCCTGTCTAATCAGCAGCAACATCCTGTGTAGAAAAACCCTGAGCAGCAACACTCCAAGCAGAGGAAATCCTGTGGAAGTAATTGGGAGGTTTGCCATGAGTAACATCCAAGGTGCACCTGCTGATACGTTCAGAGTGAAGTATCACTCTGAGCAGTAGTCCCCTAAGCAGTAGTTCCCTGAGGAGTGACATCCTGTCTAATCAGCAGCAACATCCTGTGTAGAAAAACCCTGAGCAGCAACATTCCAAGCAGAGGCAATCCTGTGGAAGTAATTGGGAGGTTTGCCACGAGTAACATCCAAGGTGCACCTGCTGATACGTTCAGCAAAGTCCTAGCTGTGTTTGGTATGTTCACTGTTATAGGTACTTATCTGGAAATCAAGTCTTCTTTCTTCATGTCCAAGCAAGACATAAATATGGCATCAGTATTAATGTTGTGAAGTTATTTCTAGAGATCTAGATGAGCCACAATGCATGGGCTCTGATCAGAATCCAATTATCCTGAAGGCATCAACTCGCAGAATGTCTTTCCAATTTATTGCTTTCATCTGTAGGCTTTTCTAGCATGGGAGCAAGCAATGAAGAGGTCGAAAATGTCTTAGTTAACCAGTACACCTCTTGCATCTTCCATCACCTCTCCCTATATTTCTTGCATTAGTGACATTTCCTTTAATCCACACAGATTTGTGAATAATAAGCCAATTTAAGAAAGATATTTCCTTACACAAACCTATTACAATCTTTCCTTTGCATCATAAGACATGTCCCATAAGGCGACACAATGCGAATCTGGGATATACCTGTTCTCCCACATTTTGAGGACAAACCATTTGGCTTTGCATGTATATCCTTGCATTGGGAATTCTTATATTCCCCACCACAAATGTATACACCCAGCTTCAGTCCAACTCTGTTCTGGCTTCTTAAATGCTTGTTCCAAACTGCACTGTATTTGGTGGTTTGCCAAATTTGTTTATTTACAGATATTTTCTATGTTTTTAGCAAAAGGTTCACCATTGTACTTAGGAAACTCGATTAGCGCAAATCATGATCCGACTCACTTCCAACCTCCTCAGAGGACACCACCCTAATTTTTCCATCATATTAGCAGGAACATTTCAAATAAGAGGTGTCCCTTGGGTTATTCGAGTAGGGTAGAACTGATCGCAAGCTTCTCAACGTGCCCACATCCTTTGCATCATAAGACATGCCCCATAAGCGGACACAATGCGAATCTGAGATACACCTTTTCTCCCACATTTTGAGGACAAATCTTTTGGCTTTGCATGTATATCCTTGCTTTGGGAATTCTTATATTCCCCACCACAAATGTATGCAGAATTCCCCCAGCTTCAGTCCAACTCTGTCCTGGCTTCTTCGATCCTTGTTCAAAACTGCACTGTATTTGCTTCCACACCATTATCACCCTCCTGCATCTAAGTATCTGCATAGATGTTTGACATCAAGACATAAGCTGCAGCATCATTTTCACCCAATTCCAGTGCATATTCGAAGGCATGTCTTCCAAGCTCCACATTACCCCACTTTTGACAAGCACCCAGCACTGTTTTCCACACCCCAAGATTAGGTGGGAAAGGCATCTTCTTCACCATAGCTACTGCCTTGTCTACTTGGCCCACACGGCCGAAGAGATCAACCATGCAAGTGTAGTGCTCAATAGTTGGAGTGATGCCACAGTCCTTGCTCATGGCCCCAAAGTACATCTGACCCTTATCTACTAGACCAGAATGACTGCACACTGCGAGAACACTAAGGAAAGTGACCCCATTTGGCTTTATGCCTTCTCCTCTCATCCTCTCAAGCATATAGAAAACAATTTCACTTTCTCCTTGCTGGGCATATCCTGTGATTAGTGCGTTCCACGAGACTACATTCGGAGAGACACCCTCCAGTTGCATCTGTTCAAAATAGTTGAGCGCTTGCTCACCAAGCCCATGTTCAGCATACCCTGCTATTAGTGCAGTCCATGAAACTACATCTCGAACTGGAAGCTTGTCAAACACTTCACTTGCTTTCACAGGCAAGCCACATTTCCCATACATATTGACCAAGGTGTTGCTGACAGAAATATCTCTTTCCAACTCCTGTCTTGCAATCTCAGTGTGTATTTCTTGTCCTTTGTCTGTAGCTCCTATGGTGCCACAAGCTTTCAAGCTGCATACAAATGTGACAGCATTTGGAAAAACTCCCTCCAGTTGCATCTGCTCAAAACAGTCTAATGCCTCCTCACCAAGTCTGTGTTCAGTGTATCCTGCAATTAGTGCATTCCATGAAACTACATCTCGAACTGGAAGCTTGTCACACACTTCTCTTGCCTCTGGAAACGAGCCACATTTGGCATACATATCAACCAAAGTGCTCCCAACAAAAGGATCTCTTTCCAACCCCTTCCTGGCAATCTCAGCATGTATTTCTCGGCCATTGTCTATGGCTCCTATGCTGCCACAAGCTTGCAAGCTGCAAACAAACGTGACAGCATTAGGAGACACACCGTCCAGTTGCATCTGCTTGAAACAATTCAGTGCTTCCTCACCAAGCCCATGTTCAGCATATCCTGCGATTAGCGCAGTCCACAAGACTACATTTCGAACTGGAAGCTGGTCAAACACATCCCTTGCTTTTCCAAGGGAACCCGATGTGGCATACATATCCACCAAGGTGCCGCCAATCAACGGATCTCTTTCCAACCCCTTTCTAGCAATCTCAGCATAAATTTGTCGGCCCATGTCCATGGCTCCTATGCTGCCACATGCTTTCAAGCTGCAAACAAAGGTAACAGCATTCGGCGAAACACCCTCTAGGTACATCTCTTTAAAAGATCTCAGTGCTTCCTCACCAAGACCATGTTCGGCATATCCCACAATTAGTGTATTCCATGAGACTACATCTCGAGCTGGAAGCTTGTCAAACACTTCCCTTGCTCTTACCAACGAGCCACATTTGGCATACATATCGACCAAGCTATTGCCAACAAAAGGATCCCTTTCCAGCCCCTTTTTGGCGATCTCAATATGAATTTCTATTCCCCTATCTACGGCTCTTATGCTGCCACACGCTTTCAAGATGCAAACAAATGTGACAGCACTCGGAAACACACCCTCCCGTTGCATATGTTGAAAACATTGCAGTGCTTCCTCGCCAAGCCCATGTTTGGCATATCCTGCAATTAGTGCATTCCATAGGACTACATTTCGAACTGGAAGCTTGTTAAACACTTCCCTTGCTTTTGCAAGCAAAAAACATTTGGCATACATATCGACCAAGGTGCTGCCAAGGACATAATCACTTTCTAATCCCTTTCTGGCAATCTCAGCGTGTATTTCTTGCCCTCGTTGCCCATCTTTCATCATAACACAACCCTTCAGTAGCCCCACAAACGTATGCTTGCTAGGAGGCACACCAGCCTCTTGCATTTTCTGGTACAGGTCGAGAGCATGCTCTAATTCGCCGGATTCAATGTAACCTGTGATGAGAGAAGTCCAGGAAAATTCATTTGGATCACTTAACCCGCCAAAGACCTGCAGGGCATCGCACATGCTTCCACATTCCACCAACATCGGGACAAGGTAGTTCCCAAGAGATCCATGAGCTTCCAGCCCACGTTTGCACATGTACGCATGCAAACGCTTAGCATACGCTAGATTTTTATCCTTTCTGCACTTCTGCAAGATCCATATAAAGTTCTCAACCGAAGGCAGCTGGGAAATCCGTTCCAAAGACGTGAGTGCCTCCTCCAAACTGACCAACCTCCAGCTCCTATCCGGTTCTTGTGGTTTAAATGCGGCAGGCCTAAATTTGGTCTTGCAATTGCTGAAACTCTCCTCCAAGTCACGATCCCAATAATTCGACCAGGCTTGACCAGTAGGTGCTTTGGCCACGTGCATATTTTTAGCCCAACTTGGAGCATACAAATCGCCCATCCATATCGACTGCTTGGTAATCTTATCCATAAAATTGGGTTTGCCGCTTAAACGCACAACAGACGTCAGACAAGACGACTAATTCTAGAGTTTAACATGTGCGAACACTTACTTTGCTCTTTCGGTCTGGGAGGGAGTCCTGAAGTATTCTTGTAAAGTGCTCTTGGAAGCATGAACACCCTTGTTTCAAATTGCCATTTATGCTATAATAGAACAACTAGATCCGGCCAGGTAGTTGTAATGATGGCAGAGAATAGTTTTTATTTGTATGTTGTAATTTTAGCATATAACCACATTTATTGTTTTAGAAAATTGAATCAGCACATATCAATTTGAATTTGGCACATAGCAATTTGTATTCAACACATAGCACTTTACGCTTTGCCATAATACTTTGCATTTAGGACATGACCACACATTTATGTGGGGGAAGAGTTACTACACTTCCTCACCAAAGTTATAAGACCAAGGAATGTGCCCTTCTTTGGGTTCATTTCAATTTGCATTTGGCACAAAGCACTTTTAATTTTGCACATGGAATTTTGAATCTGGCATATAGCACTTTGCATATGGCTTATAGAACTGTGCATTTAGCACATAATCACACATTTGTGTGGGGGGAGAGTTTGCACACTTCCTCTCCAAAAATTATAAGACCAAGGAACATGCCCTTCCTTGGGTTGATATCTACTTTTATCTAGCACATAGCAATTTGCATATAGCACATAGCAATTTGAGCTTAGCACATAGCACTTTGCATTTGGTACATGGCACATTACACTTGTTGGATACTTTTGCAAAATTCTTCTTATTCATTTCAATTTGCATTTGCCACAAAGCAGTTTTAATTCTGCACAAAGCAGTTTGAATGTGGCATATAGCACTTTGCATTTGGCTTATAGTACTTTGCATTTAGCACATAACCACACATTTGTGTGGGGGGAGAGTTGGCACACTTCCTCTCCAAAAATTATAAGACCAAGGAATGTTTCCTTCCTTGGGTTCATATCAATTTGGATCTAGGACATAGCAATTTGTATATAGCACATAACAATTTGAGTTTAGCACATAGCAATTTGCATGTGGCTTATAGTACTATTTAGCAAATCACCACACATGTCAGGGAAAATTCCTCTCCAAAAATTATACAAGCAAGGAAAGTACCCTTGCTTGGGCCCATAACACTTTAAATTGATCACATAACATTTTGCATTTAGCATATAGCAATTTGAATTTGGTACCTAGAACTGCATTTTGTACATGGCACTTTACATTTCATATGTAACCACCTGTTAGTGTGGGAGGAGAATCGGCATGCATATCTTTATGCATCGAATGCTTAAACAAGCTAGTTTCATGGGTTCCACCATCAAAGTCCATTCACCTGCATACTTGTTGGAGATGTTGGCTTTGAAAGAATGTATGCAGATATCATTTTTAATTTAATGAGATCTAGATTATCTAGTCCTAGAAGTTTCGCATCATCAGGATTCAAGTTCATGTGTCCCATGGGTTCGGTTTTCATAGCATATTTTAGAAGGTAATATGATAGGCCTGTGTTTGTTATTTTCTAAATATTCATATGTGCTTGCCACAAGAGTAATATTCCTACATGGTATGGAACGACATTATGATGTTCTAGTGATGGACGGAAGTAGATCCATCTTTGTGTGAGAGGACCTATAGTAGGTTTAGTATCTAAATGTATTGGATCTGGAAATCCATATTTGCATTTGTGGTTTGTGCTTGAGTCAAATAGATTGCATGTTGGCCTACATATGTGGATTTGTTTTCTCTTTACCATATAGTTAAGCTTTGTTTGAATTGAATTCTCTGGCCAGTTATTAAAATCATTCATGTAAGGGATGTGTGCATCTATCTGGTTTGATACAATATCTATGTCTTCATCTATCCATAGCATCATGTGTGCATGCATAGATCCTCTATTTTGTACCTCATATCTTATGATGTGATGGTTGACTCTACCTAGTAGTCCTTTATTGCACAGAGTATATCTTGCTAAGAATTGTTGCAGTCTAACATGGAAGAGCACTACGCATTCAATTGGACAATCTCTCCACGTGAAGTTTTTATTGAATTGTTTAGCAATGGTTTCTAGTTGATCGATTTCACACCATCTTGTGGTTGATACCTCATTTGCAGTAAGTGTAAGGAATATATTGGGAAGGCCCCATGTGTCAACCATTGCCATTAGATCTTTTAAGTTTCTACCGTGCCATGAAGGAGATCCAGGAATAGAACTTGGTATCTGAAACTTAAGAATACGTCTAATTATCTCTTGTTCAGATATTCTTGGATCTTGTCATCTTTGTTGGTCAATATCTCTTTGTAATATTGTAGTTTGAGTAGAGTTTGCTATTAAAATAGATTGACGTATTTGGTACATCAATAACAAATATGGTTTGTAAAGAGTGAACACGGAGAACAATGTTGATATTCTCATTTTTAAATATACGTTGAAGAACATCTTGCCATCATGAGCACCATATTCGAAAGGATAGAGGAATGGGAATAATGCATACTCTAGTGTTAATTCGTCACATTGTGATAGAGCTTCCATAGATGTTATGAGTTGACGCTCAATAATTCTTGTTGAATCACGAAGTACAATTGTCCCCACTTCATGTGATGTTTTTTTTTTTGAATTGACGAGTTGTAGGTAGCATGTTGATTTATTCTAGTAATGACAAGTAGTTATCCTCATGTGCAATTTTCATAAGATCGAATGGTGAGTCAACAGAGTGTCTTTCAAGAATATCAGAAATAACTTCTAAAGAAAGAACATAGTTTTGGATGTGGTCGTTCATACATTGTCAAGTATTTTTTAAATATGGGGTATGTTTTAGAGTTAAATGCTAGAACGTGTTTTGTTGTTGATAGTAAGTTTGTTGAGTTACTACAGAATCTTTGTTGGCGATTGTAATCGTATTTTCTTGTTTTCTATGCTAATGTAGGAAGCA
Organism: Dipteris shenzhenensis; assembly: GCF_047967505.1. Classification (NCBI taxonomy): domain Eukaryota; kingdom Viridiplantae; phylum Streptophyta; class Polypodiopsida; order Gleicheniales; family Dipteridaceae; genus Dipteris; species Dipteris shenzhenensis. Next base: position 52,406,595 of record NC_141619.1, on the reverse strand, counting down.
CGTTCTCTCCTTTCAATAAGAGACCTTTTCATATTTGTAAAGTAAATTATATGTTGAAGTAGAAGCACCTACTTTATTTTCCCATTGTGGATGAGAGCATTAAAAATGACTTGAAATTCACCAATTCGAATAATCTGCAAACAAAATATCAAGGTTGTTAACACTTTATTATTTTCACTCAAAATTTATAACGTCTCTAGTTTATGTTGATACCAATTTGAATATAGCATATAGGAATTTGAATGTAGCATATAGCATTTCGAATATAGAACATGGTAAATAGATCTTTCTTTTTGCACATAGGAGTTTGTGTTTAGCATATATTTTTTTGCATATATTTGTAGCTATTTGAATTTGGGATATAGCAGTTTTCATTTATCACTTTGTATATGTTTGGTAGCAATTTGAATTTGAGATATAGCACTCTAAATTTCGTACATATCATTTTGCATTTAGAATTAGCACTTAGCATTGATCAACTAGCATTTTTTTATTTAGCAAATAGCACTTTGTATCCAACACATAAACAAATAAACTTAACCACACATTTGTGTGGGGGGAGAGTCGGCACATTTCCTCTCCAAAAATTATAAGACCAAGGAACATGCCCTTCCTTGGGTTCATATGATTTTGCATTTTGCACATAGCATTTTGCATATATTATGTAGCAATTTGAGTTTGGGGTATAGAACATAGCACTTTGCATTTTGCACATGGTACTTTGTTTTTAGAAATGTATGATTTTGTATTTTGTACATAGTATTTTGCATTTTTGAAAATTTAATTGATCAATTTTGTAGTACAAAAAACTTTGAGGTTGTTGGCAATCGCCCATGCATAGCAGCTCAAATTGCAAGCATCAATAGCACGGCCATCGAAGCAACAAAGACGAGCTACAAAAATGTCAAGCTAATGCCAATCAAAAACTCTGAATCATCAAGCTGCCTCTACAAGGTTTTCAAGAGCAGTCATCCAAATCTTTGCTCCCTCTCCACCTCTCTTTAAATTGTCAGGTCATTCATGACCCTCAACCTTAATCATAGCCTAGCATCTCAGAATGCATCATGTGGAGTAACACATGGAGAGCTCCACTGTATATCGTGTGCACCGAATATATTAGATCCTATATTCTAGGAGAAGATCACATGCATGATCGTTGTACTATGATCTATAAAGATCACTTTGTATCTTTCAATCGATTAAGCAATTGTTCTATTTTGTATTAGTTCTCTGTCATTGTTATCAGAGTATTCTACTGTTGTGTTACTTTGTCATTGGTATCAAAGCAGGCTAGGATGTCGACTGCTATGTCAACATCAATCCATTGCCTTGTTCCTATGTTTGATGGAACAAGATTCAACGCATGGAAGAAGATGATGATCCTGTAATTGAAAGGAGAAGGATATTACTCAATTGTGTCTGGCACAGAGCAGAATCCAACTATTGAAGCTGAAAAGAAATCTTGGCAGACTCAGGAGGACAAGGCTTTGGTAGCAATTGGCCTTAGCCTTAAAAGAGAAATCATTTTGGAAGTACCTTGTGATATGAGCGCTGAACTCTAGGAGTGGCTCATCCAACGCTATGAGAAGTATTTGGAGATAAAGATACTCCATATCTTCTACCAACTAGAAAATCTGCGATACATTGAAGGAAAGGTCTTGCGTGCTCACGTTCGGGACATGGAGTTATTTGATCAGCTGGCATGTTGTGGCGATGCATACAAGGTCCCTCTTGAGCAACCGAAGCTTAAGCTTTTCCAATCACTTCCTAGTTCATGGCACAGTGTAAGAAGTACGTTGATGGCAAATAAAGGGCTTACTTGGGAACAAATTGTGGATGCTCTCTTTGAAGAAAAGATGATGAAAGTTGACTTAGGTATGCAGTCTTCAAGCAATGAAAGTAACCATGCACTTGTGACACAAGGTCCGCAGCCAATTCTTGGTAACAGAACATAGAGATCTCCCTCAAACTTCAGAAGCAATCGACAAAAAGGAAAGTGCCACTATTGCAACATAGATGGACACTTTGAATTTGAATGCAGACAAAAGCTTGTTGATTTGGAGAAACGAGTCAAGGAGCTGACTACTATGAATTCTTCTTCATTTGACAAACCTCGCATGCACAACGTTCAGGAGGTACTGTTTTCACATCAGCCATCAAAGGTACAAGAAATAGATAATCTCACTCTCTATTCTGGTGCAAATCAGCATATGACGTTTCATTCTGATTGGTTCATTTCCTTCAAGCACTGTCATTCAAAACGAACAATTCAAATGGGTGATGACACTGAACATTATATTGAAGGAATAGGTGATGTAGAATTTCAATTAGCCACTGGTGATGTTTTTTGACTGTGTGGAGTTCTTTATGTTCCAAAATTAAAAAGAGATCTTATTTCAATAGCAAGGTTGACAGATATGGGCATGTCATTTGAATTCACAGCGATGAATGTCTCATTCGCCCGGGAAGACACATGTGAGCTTGTAGCTAAAGGTATACATTGTCATTCATTGTATTTACTCATGGATACTTTTGAGATTCAAAATGTTGTCCTCTTAGCTACAAGCACAAGCAACACTGATACATGGCACAAGCGTCTGGCTCACATGAACTTCAAGACTATTCATCACATGCACAAGAAACAGTTAGTCAATTGTTTAGAACTTGTTGAAAGTCCAAGGTTGGGAGCATGTGAATCATGTATCATTGGAAAGCATTCCAGATGCTTTAGATTTAGTACATTCTGACTTATGTGGACCTATTTCAATTCTTTCTAAAGGAGGCAGCAAGTATTGTATGACCTTTATTGATGACGCAAGTAGGTGGACATAGGTTTATTTTTTGAAGGAAAAATCAGAAGCATTTCAATGCTTCCAACAGTACAAAAGCATGGCAGAACTACAAACTGGTAGAAAGCTCAAGGCATTATGATCAGATAATGGAGGGGAGTATCTTGCTCATGATTTCTAGATGTTTTGTCGAGACAAGAAGGCATTCAGTGCCAACTCACTATACCATATACTCCACAACTTAATGGAGTCGCTGAAAGAAAAAATTAGACTTCTAATAATGTAGCTTGAACCATGTTGGTGGAAAGTCATCTAGATGCAAGTTTTCGGATAGAGGTAGTTCACACAACCATTTATGTGCAGAATTGATACCCACTATAGCATTATCCAATTCAACTCCCTATGAACAGTGGCATGGTTCCATACCTGATGTCTCTACACTTCGAGTATTTGGTTGCTCGGCTTTTGCTAATATGCCAGTTTCACAACGTTCAAAGTTTGATCCTCGCAGCCCACAAAGCCATATTTGTTGGGTATCTTACAGACCGATGTGGCTATAAGCTTTGGGATCCTTTTGCAGCGCGCATGATCCTAAGCACTGATGTTATATTCTTTGAAAATATTTTTCCAGCAGGTACAATGCATGGCCGTGATGAGTCTTCCCATTTTGAATTTCCAAGCATACCTCTTGATTGTGCTCTTCCATCTGGTAACGAACTTCATGACATTCAACTCATTGGTAACAATGATCTTCCTGATCTTGCCATGAATGATGATGACGTTTCGTTGCCTGAGGAATCTCATTCTGATACTCCTATAGCTCATGCCGAATCCTCAATTCCTAACTAGGCTTCCTCTGATGCTTCCTCTTCCCTTGATTCATTTGAAGTCTCCTCCTCCATTCCATCAAGCTCAACAATAGATTCTCCTTCCCCTATTCATGATGCTTTTAATGATGTTTACCATGACATGGATGATCTTCTGTAAGTAGAGCCCGATGTATACCACCTACTTGTCTTCCTCCTCGATCACGAAAACCATCTGCTAAGGTAATCGAGAATGCTCGAAATTTTTATGTAGGAGAGTGCCCTTGGTTTCAAGCTCAAGCCTATTGTCATCTTGACAATGGACCCAAACCAACTTCATTTGATGAGGCTATCAATGTCCTGGAAGCACAACATTGGAAACAAGCTATGGATGAAGAATATGCTTCTCTCATTCGCAACTCCACTTTGATGCTTACTGAATTACCACCTCAGAGGTCACCAATTCCTTGCAAGTGGATATACAAAAAGAAATTTCATGGAGATGGCTCTCTCTCTAAATACAAAGCTCGACTAGTGGCCAAAGGGTATTCCCAGGTTGCCAGCCTCGACTATTTTGAGACTTTTTCTCCAATTGTCAAGCTAAGTACCATTCAAGTTTTGTTTGCTTATGCTACATAGGAGGAACTTGATATCCATAAGATGGATGTAAAAACAATATTCCTGCATGGTGACATTCAGGAATAAATTTACATGCTTCAAGTACCGGGCTATGAGGACTCTTCTCATCCATAGCATGTTTATCATCTTCTCAAGTCTCTTTATGGACTAAGAAGCAAGCATCACGTTCCTGGTTTTAAAAAATTGACTCTTATCTCTACACTCATGGATTCATTTCCTCTTCTGCAGATTCCAATCTTTACATTTTTCATGAATCCTCTGCCATTGTATTGCTTACTGTATATGTGGATGACATTATTGTCTTTGCCAACAATGTCACTACTTTGGCACAAGTTAAATATAGTCTCCATACTCATTTTGACATGGTTGCTCTCAACGAGATTGGTTATTGCTTGGGCATGGAAATTTTTCGAGATCGTGATGTTGGTATCCTCCACCTCTTTTAGCATAAGTAGGTTCGTGATTTGCTGTCCAAGTCTAACATGGCTCAATGTAATTCAACTTCTATTCCAATGGATCCTAGTGCCATCTCTATCTTCAATGCTACTACTCCCACTTCTGATCAAACTTCTCCTCAATTTCCTTTTCGCAGCTTACTTGGAATCCTTCTCTATACTATGGTTTGTTGTACTCTCTCTCTCTCTCTCTCTCTCTCTTTCTCATCAATCCATCTCCCATCCATTGGCAGTTACTCATGCGTATCCTATGCTACCTCTATGGTACTCAAGATTTTGGTCTCACTTTTCGATGCCAGCCCTCCTCTTCATTTGAACTACATGCATATTCAGATGCCAATTGGGGTACAAATGTTCATATTGGTTGATCCGTCACTGGATGTTGTTTTCTTCTCAATGGCACTACGATCAATTGGTTCAGCAAACCTCAGAAAGTGGTTGCAATGTCTTTGACTAAGACAGAATACATTGCAGCCTTTGCTGCATCCCGAGAGATCATTTGGCTTCATCGATTACTTAAGGATCTTTCTAAACTTCCAGATTCCACTCCCACACCTCTTTGGTGTGATAATCAAAGCACCATTGCTTTGACTAAAAATCCAGTATTGCATTCACAAACAAAGCACTTCCATTTGCACTATCATTACATCCGAGATCATGTACATGATCAAATTCTAATGGTCCAATATTTGCCTACATCTGATATGCCAGTAGGCATTCTCACTAAGCCTCTTCCTCGACCACTTTTCCAACTACTTCGATCTTCTCTCGGCATATCAACCATTCCTTAGCAAGGTTTCACATAAATGAATCAACTCAAACCTGTTTTCACCATCTCATGAATCGAGGGTCATGTTTGAAGGGGGGTATGTTAGGTCATCCACAACCCTCAACCTTAATCATAGCCTAGCATCTCGGAATGCATCACGTGGAGTAACACATGGAGAGCTCCACTATATATCATGTGCACCGAATGTATTAGATCCTATATTCTAAGAGAATATCACATGCGTGATCATTGTATTGTGATCTATAATGATCACTTTGTATCTTTCAATCGATTAAGCAATTGTTATGTTTTGTATTAGTTCTCTGTCATTGCTATCAGAATATTCTACTGTTGTGTTACTTAGTCATAAATTTCCTCCTCCAAATCTGAATCCTCGGATTGACGTTCTCTGACCTATTTGTATTCCTCACCTTATAATTACACAACCCTTTCCAAATGCTTCATTTCCATTCTCCATTTGACCTGACCTCCGATTGAACAACAGACACACACCCCCCTCGCTCATTTTTGTTGAAAGTTTCACTGACCTGCTGCTTGCTTGTTGATCGTTGTGGACTAGCTCCTGGCTGCCTTTGTAGTAGTAGTAGAGAGGAGCGAGGGCGGTAATTTTTTTAAGTATTTATTGATGTTTTACGTGGCTCTTCAATCTTGCAATCGTGTCCTAGCAACCTACCACAAATGGGTGATTGTGTTCAATCAGTCAACCTTTCCTGGTCTCAGATTGATTTTTGATTATTTCATTAATTCGTTCATTGATTCGTACCGCAAGAATTTATCACAATTCAACATGATTTTTTCGAATTCGGAGCAGCATGGTTGGATTCCAGTGGGAGGCACTTGTATCTTGGGGGCCAGTCAGGCCTCCTTGACATCACCATACACACAATCTCCATGCTTCTAGAAATTCAAACAATTAGTTCCAATATCAACCCATCGTGCCTCCTCTACATCATTGTACACACAGTCTCCATGCTTCTGAAGGTTGTGATGCTTTTGGAAATCTAAACAATCAATTCTACTAGAAAATGAGCCTGCAACTTCGATTTATGCATTTTTCAACGATAACGCACAATCACTGGATTGAACCTGTTCTCCCACCAGATGCATGGATCCAATAGAAACATCCTTGTTGCATGTGATTGCGGTTGTTGTTGCTCTCATTTCAACACATAGAGGAAGGAGAGGAGGATGAACATCTTTGAAGATTAAATTTATAAGACAGTGAAGGCAAGTTGAGTCGAAATCGATCGGCAGATTGTTGGTCGGCAGCCTGCAAGCCCAAGTAGTGGAAAAACTCCTCAGTCAGATCCAAGAACTGGGTAGGGAAAACTCCTCCTCGGTCAAATCATTGGTCGGCAGCCTGCAAGCCCAGGTAGCACAACACAAAGCAACTATAGATGCGCTTGATAGACGCGCAAAATAGCAGGCGCGTCTATAGGCATTGCTTGAATAGAGAAATTACGGGCACATCTAATAGCACGTCTAACAGGTCGGTTATTTGCATGTGTATTGACACGTCTATTAGCACGTCTACACTAAGAAAATACGGGCCTGTCTAATACTACGTTTGTTAGAGCATCTATTTGCGCGTGTATTAGCAAGTCTATTAGCGCATCTACATTGAGAATTAGACACGTATTTAGATGTGTATTTAGATGCAAAACAGAGAATATAGAAAGTGAGATTTTGGTGTACATCATTGGTTTCCAAACATTGCCCATGATTACCAAAGCACATAATTTTAACAAAAACATCAATCCTTTTTTGCAAGCCCACATATACAAGAATTAAGTGAGGGGAGGAGAATGAGACAATATGTAAAATAGATTTGTCAATATCAATGATGGGCTACGGTTCAATCTCATCCTCAATGAGATCAACCTGTTGAGAGTTGTGGTGCCATGAGCACATGTAGAGCAAAGGTATGAGCAAAGGGCAAGCTGCCACATGGCATGGAGGACATATCCCACATGTGAGCAAGCAAATGGATGTAAGTACCCTCACCTATAAAAGGGAGGTTCATTTGAAGTAATATCGATCAAGCACTATGCACTATCTCAAGATTCTCTTTATGAGTCCAAGCTAATCTATCTTGGAACCTAATTGACTTGAGGTACATGTCATGAGCACTCTCTTCATCATGTTTTCACATAGGTTCCATCCACCTTAGAGTGCTCCATAGATCCTGAGGCACACATGTTTTGTCATGGTATCAGAGCTTAGGTCTAGTCTCCTAGATTAGTTGTAGGCATGTCTTAGGAGCTCATGTTTTTCTCCTAGATTAGTTTTAGTTTTAGAAGGAGAGTTCTTATGAAATTTCCGTCTTCCCATTCTAAAAGAGAGGGATTCCTTCATAATCTTCTGTGAGAGAGAAAGAGAGAGTTCTTTGTGTGCTTTTCATTGAGAGAGAGATTTTGCTCTCATATCCTCTTCTAAGAGAGAGGTGTTTAGTCTGAGAGAAAGATATGGACTCTACAACTTAAGCTAGCCTTGCATAGACAAAGCCTCAACAACGAGCAGCGATGACCTCTGAAGTGAAGCCTCACCCACGCTCCACGGTAGACTTCATAAGGCTCCAAAAGCCACATCTCTCTAGGCCATAGATTCGGCTTTTGCTCCAACACGATTGCTCTCCAACAGCATAGCCCAAAGCTCCCTTGACTCGGCTAGACTGCTCACTAGCCACAGCGCCTAAACTCTGTAAACGGGCAAGCTCCAGCGCCTTGCACACAGCCAGCCTCCAAACAGTGTGGGCTGCCACAAAGTCTTCCAAGCTCCTGCACACCGATCAAATGACGCCTTCCACTGCAAGCTCTCAGCGTGGTGCGATTGCAATGACTCCAAGCCTTCACCGTGCCAATGTGGACTCCAGCACCCATGCAAAGGCTCCAACGATTGCAACTAAGCAACTGTGCCAACAGATGACCTACTCGATGGATGACTCCACCTCTTCACACCACCTCAGCAGCGTAAACAACCAGCCCGCTCAGATCTTCTGCAGATTGGCTAACAGCATCTTCATGCCCGTGACCCATGAAACTAGCTCCCCCGACTGCTCTGCCTCTTCTAGAAGACCTCGACCTCGCCAAGCATCCGCAACACATAGTAGCATAGTGCTCCAACATCTAGCCGAGCATCGCATGCAGCTGCGCTAGACATCAAGTCAAAAGGCGATTCTGTGCGATGGATCAGTAGAAGGAGACGCAGCATACCTTCCTCTTCCTCGTCGAGCTCGTTGCGACTGCGTCCACACCGCCATCGTCGCTATAGATCAGAACAGACCTCATTTGCATTCTTGCTAAGGTTCACCATAATTTAACATGTGGTAGATAGGTCTTTGACTTGGGTTAGCTCAAAGAAACCCTAGGTTAGATTGGTTTGGTCAGTGCTCTAGTCTATGCCACATGGTAGATAAGCTTGGGTGTGGTTAAATTAAACCATGGTTAAGGCCCATGGTTAGGGGTAGGATTAGTTAAGTGCCACCTAAGCACAGAGCCCCTTGTTAAGCACAGTATGGAATTCAGCATGTGAATCCCTGTGCCACATCATCAAAGGCCCCTCCTCTTCACAAAAGCTTCAACAAGCCATAACTTGCAATCTAGGAAGAATTTGCACACGCTCCAAAAAGGAAAAGTGTTCGTCTTTCCGAGCTCTACGCACCTGTCATGTCAAAATCATTGTATGCAATTAGACAATGCCAATATTGAAAGAAATCAATTGGTAAGACCTTTGCAAACAAATGGAAAAGCAAAGCATGAATGCACATAAGCATGCCAAAAGCACAAGTGCATGAGATGCCCATAGCATGAAGCATGGCATCCACACATAAAGCATCAAGGCACATGGAAGAACAAAGCATCATGCATGAAGCTACACCAAGCAAAGAAGCAAACGCCATCGTCATCAAGCCATGAGCCAAATGGTGACATGAATGGAATGTATTGAGAAACAAAAACCTTGCCAACCTTGCCTATATTTTCTAATCAAACCTGACCACTTGAGAGTAGCTATGAAAGCACCCAGGGGAGGTATTGACATGTAAAAGCCATACTTGACCACCTTAAGTAGCAATGCAAGCACTAAGGGGACGTGATGGAATGTAACTCACATCTGACCACCTTGCAGTAGCCAAAGGATCATGGCACCAAGGGGAGGTGTTGAGAGTTGTGGTGCCATGAGCACATGTAGAGCAAAGGTATGAGCAAAGGGCAAGCTACCACATGGCATGGAGGACATATCCCACATGTGAGCAAGCAAATGGATGTAAGTACCCTCACCTATAAAAGGGAGGTTCATTTGAAGTAATATCGATCAAGCACTATGCACTATCTCAAGATTCTCTTTATGAGTCCAAGCTAATCTATCTTGGAACCTAATTGACTTGAGGTACATGTCATGAGCACTCTCTTCATCATGTTTTCACATAGGTTCCATCCACCTTAGAGTGCTCCATAGATCCTGAGGCACACATGTTTTGTCACAACCCTTGCCAAACTATCTACTTCAAAATCCAAACAAGTGTTTAGATCTACAAATACATTCAACCCACTACTACTTGTGCTACTCATGTGCTCATCGAAATCAACATCACCAATGGTAGGATCGTCCTCACGGGTAACGGCCTCAATATCTGTATCTCCTATCTCATGATCATCCTCCTCTCTCATATCACGGTCATCATCACCTCCATGGCCATGATCATCCTCCATATGCTCCATATTAGTAAATGTACTATACATCACTTTGGAACGTGGCATAATAGGTATGACATGCCACCATCTATTATTATCCACCATTGGTTGATAGACAACCTAATTGAAACACAAATACAATCATGTTATTTTCCTTGCATTGAAGGTATCAAATATTTAAAAGCGAGTATTTTTATATGTGTGCACAGTACCTGTTCACATTGTTGCGGTAGTACTAGTGTGTCCTTCCTACTTTGCCAAAACTTTGTGGAGTCAATAGTTACAAAGCCACTTGCATGCCATTTGATTGTTGCATTAGGGCCTCTTTCCACCATGTCCTTAAACCACTTTACATCCAAAACATACACAAAGAAGCGTCGAAAGTCAAGCTTAATAATATCTTGGATTATGCCACAATAATCATCCATGGCTCCATTGGCTCCCTCAAAGCTAGCAATGATGCTGCAATCTTGTGTGTTTCTCTTATCATCAATCTGTTGTGTTCGAAAATGCTTGCCCTCACACCATATAGCATTGAACATAGTGCATTACACCAAGAAAAAATCAATTAAATAAGCAATCTAAATTATTGAAAGCTCCTAACTTATGCATAACATTCTATATACTGACCTTGCTCATGATCCCCTAGCATACTCCCATTCTTCCATTGTGATATGCATCCCCTCGTCTTTCTCTGCTTTCTCCATTTCATCAAGTAGCCAATCCACATGAATATCCTTTGGAAGTGCTCTTAGATACTGAGGGTATGGCACATGAGATCCGTGGTGTGTACGAAAGAGGGCCCTTTCTTCTTGTCTTCTTGCCTTTGCATCCTCGTATCTTGTCACCCATCTTTTCATCACATCACTATTAAGCACGCAATAGAGGTTGATATTATTAAGCAACTCCGTGTCTATTACTTTGTTGTGTCCTTTCCCTTGAGGCACAATAGAGGTCATCCTTAGGTCTTCATCATCTCTCCATAGTCGTGGGAGAGAGCTATTCACATCAACAAGAAACTCAGAAATATATACAAGTGACTCTTGTACCAACCAACCCTCGGCCATGCTACCTTCGGGTCTTGCATTTTGTCTCATGAAGCCCTTCAAGGTCTTCATGAAGCGCTCGAGGAAGAACAACCATCGTGCATGTATAGTACTACATATAGCAATCTCATCCACCAAATGCACTATAAGATGTAGTTGGCTTGTGAGAATAAAATGTGGAAATGTCTCCTCCACTAAACAAACCACCTCCACTGACATAACTCGAGCATTCTCAAGAATGGTGGGATCTATTTCCTTTGAGCTCACATACCTAGAAATGAAAAAGTACACCATATTAGCAATATGAACACCTTGCATGGAGCATTGATATGCATCATATTTTGTATCATGTAAAGTACCTCACAAGCTCGCCCATCTTGTAAATACAATCCTTCACGTCCTTCGATGCACTACGAGAAATGCTAGTAGGTAGTATGAACTGAGCCCACGAGGAGGTGGTTGATTAGTTGCTTATAATTATTCACTCACAAATTTGAAAGGAAAAAGATATTATGCACATAAAATACTTACTTGGAGCATCTTGTGCCAATCATGAGATTTCAAGCCATATAATTGCTCTACACCTCTTTTCTTGCTCTTTGTAAAGGCCCCCTTCAAACACCTCATGCATCCAGTGGGAGTATGAATTGTAGTAATAGCGTGCTTCACCGCCGCCATCTCTAGCTTTGATAACCTCCACGGTGCACGAGGTAAAAAAACACGCCCATTTGGTCTCTCTTGTGGCCAAGCTTCATGCATCCTCCCTGTGGTACATAGATCCTCCCTTATGCCTACGGAATCTCGTGTCCCATTCAAATGCTCCCAAATGGTAGATGCCACATTCTTGAAGATATGCATGGGATCAAGCAGGTGATTGATCTTGAGGTGGGACCAATATGGTAAACGATAAAAGATGGAGTATGTAAACAAAAGCTGGTGTTAGCGGGCAATCTTTATTTCTAGCCAATATAGCACACAATAGTTACAAACCCTTATCGGCTCATGCCAAGTGGTGGAGGAGTCGTGAAACCGTCCCAAATTCTCATCCAATCTCCCGTAGTGAGTGATTGTGGGAGGACTTCATTCCAAGGGGCAACATATCTAGGATGATCAGGTGGGAGAAATCGATGGTGATTCTCATAGATGACCTTATTCAATGCATCTGCCCGTGAGGCAACTAGCGAAGGACCACAAATAGGACATGCATGGTAACCCGATGCAGTGAGACCTGAACAATAGATGCAATTAAGAGTTGAAGGTGGGTTCAAGGTGCCACATCGGTTGCCTACTCATAATTAAAAGTGCAATGCTTACCTGAACACTCGCCATACTTGTGCAATGTTCTATCAATTAATGCCTTGTGAACTAAACATTTTGGAGTTGTAATGTTTTATTTGGAATTGTAATTGTTGGCTATAGACATGCTTGCAAGAGTGATAATTAAAATGCAGTTGGCTGTAAGAATTGAATTACACAATGTGGAAATGGGATTCCTGTAACTACATAGCATACACAACATACACAGCATTCTGTAAATTTAAAAAATATTATGTAGCGCGTCTATCAAACCATCTATAAACACGTCTATATACACGTCTATCTGTTCAAGGAGCGTCTATTTGCGCGTCTATAAAAGTGTCTATAAGATCGTTTATAAATGCATCTATACAGGCATTTAACGATGCATCTGTCTATTTTTAAATTTTCTAGCAAAGCATCTATTTACGTATCTATATGCACGTCTATACATGCGTCTGTCTGCTATATAGATGCGCTGTTAGACGCAGTCTCTAGACATGAAAATAGACGTGCAAATAGACGTGCCCATAAGTTTTTTTCTTAGTTCAGTAAACGCGTCTGTGTGCGCGTCTGTAGGTTCTTTGTCTTGTTGTGTAGTGGGAAAACTCCTTCTCGGTTAGATCCAGGAACTGGGTCAGAAAAACTCCTCCTCGGTTAAGAACTAGGCAATGCCATGGACGATAGAGGGGTCGAGGCATCGGGTGGTAGCAGGGTGGGCTTGAGAGGTAGATGAAGCATTTGAAGAGGTGAGCGGCATCGTGGAGGGAAGGGGTACCTTGATGGGGATACTGGAGAGGGAGGAAGGGGGGTGAGGGAGGGGATCAATGATGTGAATGAAATCATCAGGGGAGGCCATGGTGGGGGATAGGAAGAGGAAAAGGAGGGGGCAAAGAAGGCGAAGAGGAAGCAAGGAAGCTATGGGAGCTAACTTCAAGATCTTGGCTATGGCTACCTGTGCGGAACCCCCTGATCAAGAAGGCAAATGGACATGAGCAAGAAAGCTGTGAGGCAGACGACAAAGGGGGCAGTTATGTTGGAAGGGACTATAGCCCTTCACAAAAGAAAAATAAAAAACTTGAGAATTAAAATTACGACACATGGCTCAACGGGAAGCTAGAATTGCTTTTTATCCCACAATGCTACCTGCCTAAACATAGATTAAGGTATCATTTACAAATCTCAAACTTTGAGTTATTTTAAGATAATTTGTGAAAAACATATAGATACATACCAACACACGCACGCACACACACACACACAAATAATCAAGAATTTTCAGTTGTGTTTCATTAAACCAAACTTCTAAACACACACACAACACTAAATATTAAAATATTAATAAATATCTGTCTATGATGGGTTAGAGACTTGCTTCGATGGGTCTCAAGATTAGGATCCTAGGGTGCCTTTAAATTTCAAGGAATAAAAGTATAGCTTTTATATAAAAATCTCAATATATGAATGCTTTTAAATGAAATTTCAAATTGGATCTTTAGAATTATTTTCAATTGGGAAAAGGTGATTTTGGTAACATCTCTCTCTCTCTCTCTCTCTCTCTCTCTCTCTCTCTCTCTCTCTCCATGTGAAAGTTTACAAATCTCAACATTTGGATGTTTTTTAGTAAGTTCTCAAATCAAACACCCTAACAGTATAAAATGTTTTTTATACCAATAATCTCTCTCTCTCTCTCTCTCTCTCTCTCTCTCTCTCTCTCTCTCTCTCTCTCTCTCTCTCTCTCTCTCTCTCTCTCCCCCCTCTCTCTCTCTCCCTCCGTCCCTCCCTCTCTCTCCCCCTGTCTCTCTCTCTCTCTCTCTCTCTCTCTCTCTCTCTCTCTCTCAATCTCAATCTATCTATCTATCTACATATATATGTATATATATGCATATGCATATATGTGATACACACACACATACACTTGTATATCACAAATGTGTGCACATGCTCAAGTGTATGTATAATCATGTACATGTGTATGCCTATGTGTCTATACATGCATATGTGTGTGTGTGTGTGTGTGTGCCTATGTGTGCGCATATGTCATGGTGTGTCTACACATATATGTATGTTGGGCCTTTGGGCATGTTTTAGTGTGCACATCTCTATCTATGTGTCCATGGGGTCTATGATGTGTGTGTGTATCTTGTGGATATCTTGTGTTTTTATCACCTATATGAACACAAACATACACATGTAGAGACATACATGTATAGTACCACCACACCCTCACATGTGTATGCATACATAGATTAAGAAACCTCCACATGTGCATAGATATACATACATACACATATGCACATGCACGTGTATAGGGACACTTGCCTTCTTCTTCTTCTTCTTCTTCTTCTTTCTTGTCTTTCAAGCATTTCCATTTCCATAGCTCCCTCCTCCTTCTTCCTTTTGACCTTTGTAGTTCCCATCTCCATGTCCAAATTCCCACATTTGTAAATCTCCATCGCCCACTCCTGTATCACACCCCACAATTGGCATCCCTACAACTCTTCTCCCTATAGCTTGAAATCGCCGCCATAATCTGCACGACTCCCACTACATTGGCATAGCTCATCCCCCATAGCAGTAGCTGGAAGAGGCACCATCAATAGTAGCATAATGAAGTAGCCAATAGCTATAGTAGGATGAGCAACAATGGTAACAATTTTGGGGAAATCTCACTCCTTCCTATACCCTTTCCATGGATTGACCCTAATCCTTTGAGCCCTCCCTCAATTCCTCTCCTCTTCTCCCCCCAATAGATCATCATTAAGATCAATGGCATGATGCATGATTGGCAGGTCTGTTCTTTCCCCTAACCCTTCATTTAGAGGAGCAAGAATAATAAATCTAGGTAAATCTCAGGCTCAAGGGTGACAAAGATCGACCATGGTTAAGGGTTTTTGTCTAGTGAGAGTGGGGACATAGCTGAGTGGTCCATAAGCTTATATGGTCTTCATGTCACAATTCATAGGACCTTGGTAAGGAGAAGCCAAAAGTGTCTAAAGCACACTTGAACATGGGATTTTGTCTTCTCTTCTCTCTTCCTAGCTATCTGGCCACCCCCTCCTCTCTACCTCTCTCGATTCTGCTCATAGCTTCATGGACCCTCTAGTTGCTCTCCCTTCATAACCATCACCAGGCTCCTTGTAGCAACTTCTCTCTCAGCCCCCCTCACCTTTGCTCGACCTAGCCCTCCCCTCCTTACAACTACTGAATCATTAGCCCGCTCACATCCCCTCTCCTCATCATTGCTCCCTAACCTCACATATCATTGTAGTTGCCCATCACCTCCCCATTCCTTGTGGCTCCTCCCCTCACCTTCTCTGTTCTCATAGCATCGCCTCCACTCACCACCCCTCCTTGTGCGACTCCTCTCTCAGCCCTCCTACCTTCTTTCCACCTTGTGGGACATCCCCCTCACCTCTCCTTGTATTTGCTCTCTTACTCCCTCCTCAACCTCTTTCTCCCCTCTCCTTGTGGTGTAGCTACTCCCTTAGTTGCGCACCTCTACTCACCATCACCTCCTCATGGGTTGCTCTCTCAACCCCCTTCAACTTCAGTCCACCTCTCCCTCTACCCTTCTCATGGCTACTCCCTCAACCCCGTCACCTCTAATCACCAACCTTCCCTTGTGGCTACCCCCCCCCCCCACAAAAGGCAAAAGAAAAATATGTCTCCCACCTTCCCCTTGTTGAGATATCGAGCTCCACTCGTGATATGCCAGGGTGACCGTTGTGCATTTATGTCACCGACTTGTTAGTTGCAGATGCGGTTGGTACATGACCCATGAATAATAGCTGGATGACAGCTATCTAGGTTAGCTGGATGACAGCTATCTAGGTTAGCTGAATAATAGTGGCTCATTTAGTATGCCACCTAGGTTAGCTGAGTTTGGTTTGAGACCCACATATAGGGTTCACCTATTCCTTTTGTACTTAGAGAGAGTTCTTTTGGCTTTCACAACTAAGAAGAGAAAAACTTTTTTCAGCCTCCACCTTTTGTGTGTATTCTCCCATTGTGTATGTGAGAAAGCTGCAAGTGAGACTCCTTACTTCTCTCCCACTCTCTTCACATGGTATCAGAGCTCCGGTTCATGGTAAGGAGCTCAAGAAAGTAGACCAAGTTCGCAGTGTCTTGGTAAGAGGATTAGTGTTGCTTTCCTTTTTCGAGTTTGGGAGCAAATCTCTACAGGTAGCATAGTCAAAAAGTGCAAGAGTGCACTATCTCAGATTGGGACGCCCTTCACAGTGTGGCGAGAGGGAAATATATGCTGCAGGTAAGGGCCAAGCCCTCGGTGACATTCTTTTTTTGATTCGAGGCCATTTGAGGGCCTATTTTGGTGGCAGAAGTTTCCCGCAGGCACTTAGAAAAGTGTCCTATTTTTGTTGTACGACCACTGTTCCGCAGGTTAGTGAAAAGTTGCTACAAAAATTGCATCGTATGCCTGTGCACAGAGATATTGGGAGTGACAGAATCATACTTATTTCTTGTTGATGCAAAATCGTCACTAGAAAGTGACTATGTGGTCAAATACCACTTTCATCAGTTTTGTAGAATTGCCCTTGTGAGGTAGAAGTTGTGTTTTTTGCAGTGTTTTGTAATGGCGTCTTATGCTCTTTCATAGATAGTCCACTGAAAAGCTTGACAAGAACAACTTCCAAGCATGGAAGTTTAGAATGACGAATTTCCTTAAGGGAAAAGGCTATTGGGAGTTCTTTACTAGAGCTAAACAAGAACCAGTTATTCCTAATGTTCCCAATCAACAGGAGTTGCAGGCATTTAAAGGCTGGCATGAGAGAGCCAGAAAAGTTATGTACTGGCTATCTATTAGTATTTCAGCTTCTATGATTATGCATATTCAGGATGCAAGCACGCTGAAGGAGGTGTGGGATACTTTAACAAAAATGTATAGCACAAATATGCAAGCCAAGAAAATGCAACTCAAGCAAGAGTTGCATAATCTGTAGAGAGAAAATATGAGCATCAATGACTACCACATGAAAGATTGTAGATGCACTTGCTTCTATTGGGTCGCCAGTGGAAGATGATGATTTAGTTTCTATGAACTTGAATGGTCTAGGAAAGGATTATGCACAATTCCGTACATCCATTGCCATCGGTGAGAATTTTCTTGATTTTGAGGAGTTGATTGCTCTTCTAATTTCTGAAGAGCAGAGAAATGGTGATGCATCTTCTTCAGGAGGAACTTCAAAAGAAATTGTCTTCTACTCAAATGCTGGAAGGGGTAGAGGCAGAGGTAGAGCAGGCTGATCTGGAGGCCATGGCAGAAATCAAAATATGTAGCAAATTCAAGAAAACCAGTCCTATGGAGGACGTGGTAACTTTAGAGGCAGGGGGAGACAAAGAGGTCGTGGTGGATGGTAGAGAGGCCAAAATGCAAACAACAATGTTGAATGCTACTACTGTGGTAAAATGGGTCATATGGTTAAAGACTGCTATAAAAAGCAAAATGACATCATAACTGGAAAATTGCAACAAGGCAATTATGCATCCTCTAGTAGACAGGGTGATGATAGAAATGAGCATTTGTTTATGATGCAGCACATGACCAATTCTGTGACAAGTGTAGAAGAAAGCAATGATGTGTGGTATGTTGACTCAGGTGCATCAAACCACATGATAGGTCATGCAGAATGGATGCAGGATGCAACGAAAATGGAAAGACCAGGATTTGTGGAGACTAGTGATGATACTGCACATCCTATTGTGCAGATTGGTAAAATTCCTTTGTCTATGCAGGATGGGAAAAAGAAATATATGTCTGATGTATTTCATGTCAGATTTAATCCTCATGGATTCTTTGTTAAGGATATGAAAAATAAAGGTCACTTGATAGCAAAAGGGAAGAAGAAGGGCATGATGTTTATGTTGGATGTGGACATGCCTGAATTGAGTGCAGTAATGTTTGCACATGGGACCGATGTAGTTGCAGATATTGATATCTCGCATAAATGCATTGGTCATGTTAATGTACAGCGACTTAAATTAATGCAGAACCAAAATATTGTTGCAGGATTGCCTAAGTTCAAGATTGCAGAAATGCATAAGCTATGTGAAGCCTGTCAATTTGGAAAACAGGCAAGGAAACCATTTCCTAGACATGTTCAAGAGAGTAAGAGGCCATTGGAATTAATCCACTCTGATGTGTGGACTACTAAAGCTGCATCTATTGGAGGCTGTCATTATTTTGTCACTTTTATTGATGACTACAGCAGAAAAGTTTGGGTGTATTTTATGAAAAAGAAAAGTGAAGTCTTTGGGCATTTCAAAGCTTTTAAAGCTATGGTTGAGAAAGAAATAGGCCTGCAAATAAAATGCCTAAGGTCAAATGGAGGGGGAGCATGGATGATCTTTTCATGTTAGTTTCGTTAAGAAGCGAAATGTTTATATTGGTGTTGAAAGTTTGTATGCCTTAATAAAAAGAAACATTTGAAATATTCACCACGATTTCAAACTTTTATGAGAAAATATTTAAAGTTTCGCCAGGATTTACACCTTTTAAATTGAAATTCAAAAGAAAATATATAAAATTTTAGCATCGTCTATCAATATTGTGAAACTAAAAAAATTAGCTTGATAAACTTTCGCAAGGATTTTATATTAATATGTAAGTAGAGCTTTGATAAAAGAATCCATGAGGGGGAGAGTACCTCTCAAATGAGTTTGCAAGGTTCTTGCAGGAGCATGGCATAATGCAGCAATATTCATGCAATCATATCCCACAGCAAAATGTACTTGTAGAAAGGAAAAACAGGCATATTGGAGAGGTATCTTGTGCCATGCTCAATGAAAAAGACCTGCCAGATTATTATTGGGCTAAAGTAGTTGCTACATCAGTCTACATAATGAACAGGACTCCCACTATAGCAATACATGGCATGACGCTAGAGGAGAGGTATACTGGTAGGAAACCAGATATCTCTCATGTGAAAGTTGTTTGGTTGCATTGCCTATGTTCATGTGCCAGATGAGTTGAGATCCAAGTTGGATCCAAAAGCTGAGAAGTGCATCTTTATTGGTTATTCTCTGCAGTAGAAAGGGTATAGATGCTATAACCCTTCTACTCGTAAGTTTACAGTAAGCATAGATGTTGTTTTTGATGAGATGAGCAGTTGGTATAAACCAATAAATGTGATTGATGATGTAGATGCACAAAATGGTAATGCTACATAGAATTCATAGCAGCAATCACAAAATATTAGTGGACCTATAGTGTCCTCTAGCAGTGGTTCACATACTTTATCATGGATAGGTAGATTGAGATCAGGAGGATCTCCTCAAAGCCATGCAGATAGTGGTATGCGAGTATCACAAAAAGGAAAAGAGAAAGTAGATCAGCCCATGTTTGATGTGAATGCAGGTCACTCTTATGTGGATGGTGAATCCAGCAGCTCAGAACAGAGCCTTGATGATGAGTTGGGTATTCCTTCTATTGTTACACCTGAAGTAAGGAAGACAAGGGATGTTTTGAGATCACCTAGTAGTGAGCCTATTTTGTGCAGGTCTACCAGAGCTAGGTATCCTATGGATAGGCAAAAATATGATGGATTTATAGCCATTCACTATGCCTATATGGTCAAAGTGATATATGAACCAGAACCCACTTCTTTTGAGCAAGCCATGGGAAAAGAAAAATGGGAGAAAGCCATGGATGAAGAAATGGATGCCTTGGAAGCAAATGCTACATGGGAATTGGTGCCTTTGCCTAAAGACAAGAATGCAATTGGCTGCAAGTGGGTTTATAAAGGTGAAGCACAATGCAGATGGTTCTGTGAACAGATACAAGGCAAGATTAGTTGTCAAGGGGTATGCATAGACATATGGCATTGATTGTGAAGAAACATTCAGTCCGGTTGCAAGGATGGCAGCCGTAAGAGCAATCATTGCTATGGCTGCATCAAAGAGATGGTCTTTACAATAGATGGATGTAAAGAATGCTTTCTTGCATGGTGATTTGCAAGAAGAGGTCTATATGGTGCAACCACCAAGTTATGTTCATGCTGTTCATCCTGAGTTTATTTGTAGGTTGAAGAAAGCCTTGTATGGCTTGAAGAAAGCACCCAGAGCATGGTCTGACAAGATAGGACAGTATCTTGTCACTATTGGATTTCAGATTTCTCACTTTATGTGAGAAAAATAGAGAAAGGCATTATGTTGCTTGTCATTTATGTTGATAATTTGATCATCACAGGTGATAGTAATGAAGATATCCTTCATGTGAAAATGCTATTGAAGCAGAAGTTTGAGATGAAGGATTTGGGAGAGCTACGTTACTTCTTGGGCATTGAGGTGATTAGATCCACAAGTGGGATATGGCTCTTACAGAGGTAGTATGGATTGGACATGCTATCCAAATATGGGATGACAGGATATAAGCCTATTGAATCAGTTCCTTTGGAGCAGAATGTGAAGTTGAGCATAGATGCATGTGAGCTTCTGGAAGACCCTACTATGTACAGACGCATAGTAGGAAGTTTGATTTATATGACTATTACTAGGCCAGATTTGAGCTATGCTATTGGGTTGGTAAGTCAGTTTATGCAGGCTCCAAGGAAACTGCATTTGGATGCGGCTAGATGCATATTGAGGTATGTGAAGTCCACATTGTAGTATGGACTATTTTATGAGACTGGGGTTCAGATACAATTGCATGGATACACTGATGCTGATTGGGCTGGTAGTATTCTGATAGACGATCTAGTAGTGGATATGTATTCTCTTTTGGGAGTGCTGCAGTCACTTGGAGCACCAAGAAACACCCTACAGTTGCCTTGTCGAGCATAGAGGCTGAGTACACGGGTGCAACAATGGCTGCATGTGAGGTAGCTTGGTTGCGTAAGCTACTTTATGATATGCGTCAACCTACAGATGGGTCAGTTGTCATTTATTGTGACAACATGTGCAGTATACACTTGGCAAATAACCCAATCTATCATGCTAGAACAAAGCACATTGAGGTGCATTATCACTATCTGAGGGAGAAGGTTCTAGTAGGTTTTATTGATCTAGTTTATGTCAGCACAGAGGATCAGGTAGCTGACATATTAACGAAGCCATTGGGCACACAGAAGCTGTGCAAGTTCAGAGACTTGCTTGGTGTGCAGGAATGGGGATTGAGCTCGAGGGGGAGTGTTCAAATATCAAGCTCCACTCGTGATATGCCAGGGTGACCATTGTGCATTTATGTCAGTGACTTGTTAGCTACAGATGCGATTGGTGCACCACCCATGAATAATAGCTGGATGACAGCTATCTTTATGTACTCTAGTTATTGGCTCAGTTAGTATGCCACCTAGGTTAGCTGAGTTTGGTTTGAGACCCACATATAGGGTTCACCTATTCCTTTTATACTTAGAGAGAGTTCTTTTGGCTTTCACAACTAAGAAGAGGAAAACTATTTTCAGCCTCCACCTTTTGTGTGTATTCCCCCATTGTGTATGTGAGAAAGCTACAAGTGAGACTCCTTACTTCTCTCCCACTCTCTTCACACCCCTCCCCTCTCCTTATGGTTGGTCCCTCCTTAGCCCTCTCTCTCTCTCTCTCTCTCTCTCTCTCTCTCTCTCTCTCTCTCCCTCCCTCCTCCCCGCTCTTACACTATCACTCTATCCTCTCCTCTTTTTGCTCTCTCTGTCTTTCTCTATCGCTTTGATCTCGATCTCTCTCTCTCTCTCTCTATCTCTCTCCTCTCTCTCCTCTCTCTCTCTCTCTCACTTTGCTCTCTCTCTCTCTCTCTCTTTCTCTCTCTCTCTCCTCTCTCTATCTCTCTTTGTCACTTTGCTCTCTCTCTCTCCTCTCTCTATATCTCTCTATCACTTTGCTCTCTCTCTCTCTCTCTCTCTCTCTCTCTAGCTTGCAATTGCCACTGTAATCTGCACGACTCCACTACATTGTCATAGCTCATCCCCCATAGTAGTAGCTAGAAGAGGCACTAGCAATAGTGGCATAATGAAGTAGCCAATAGCTATAGGAGAACGAGCAACAATGGTAACAATTTTGGGGAAATCTCACTCCTTCCTATACCCTTTCCATGGATTGACCCCAATCCTTTGAGCCCTCCCTCAATTCCTCTCCTCTTCTCCCCCCAATAGATCATCATTAAGATCAATGGCACGATGCATGATTGATAGGTCTGTTCTTTCCCCTAACCCTTCATTTAGAGGAGCAAGAATAATAACTCTAGGGAAATCTCAGGCTCAAGGGTGACAAAGACCGACCATGGTTAAGGGTTCTTGTCTAGTGAGATTGGGGACATAGCTGAGTGGTCCATAAGCTTATATGGTCTTCATGTCACAATTCATAGGACCTTGGTAAGGAGAAACCAAAAGTGTCTTCTCTCCTCTCTTCCTAGCTATCTGGCCACCCCCTCCTCTCTGCCTCTCTGGATTCCCCTAATAGCTTCATGGACTCTCTAGTCTCTCTCCCTTCATAATCGTCACTAGGCTCCTTGTAGCAACTTCTCTCTCAACCCCCCCTCAACTTTGCTCCACCTAGCCCTCCCCTCCTTACAACTACTGAATCGTTAGCCCACTCACATCCCCTCTCCTCATCATTGCTCCCTAACCTCACATATCCTTGTGGTTTCCCATCACCTCCCCACTCCTTGTGGCTCCTCCCCTCACCCCCTCTATTCTCATGGCCTCACCTCCCCTCACCACCTCTCCTTGTGCGACTCCTCTCTCAGCCCTACTACCTTCTTTCCACCTTGTGGGACATCCCCCTCACCTCTCCTTGCATTTGCTCTCTTAGTCCCTGCTCCACCTCTTGCTCCCCTCTCCTTATGGTGTAGCTACTCCCTTAGCCCTGCACCTCTACTCACCATCACCTCCTCATGGGTTGCTCTCTCAACTCCCTTCAACTTCACTCCACCTATCCCTCTACCCTTCTCATGGCTACTCTCTCAACCCCCTCACCTCTAATCACCAAACTTTCCTTGTGTGGCTGTCCCCCCCCCAGCAAAAGAAAAAAGAAAAATATCTCTCCCACCTTCCCCTCCCCTCTCCTTATGGTTTCTCTCTCTCTCTCTCTCTCTCTCTCTCTCTCTCTCTCTCCCTCTCTCTCTCTCTCTCTCTCTCTCTCTCTCTATCCCTATCTCCCTCTCTTCCCTCCCCCCTGGCTCTCTCTCTCTCTCTCTCTCTCTCTCTCTCTCTCTCCTCCTCTTTTTGCTCTCTCTATCTCTCTCTGTCACTTTGATCTCTCTCTCTCTCTCTCTGTCTCTTTGTCTCTCTCTGTCTCTCTCTCAATCTCTCCTCTCTCCATCTCTCTCTCTCTGTCACTTTCCTCTCTCTCTCTCTCTATCTATATATCTCTCTCTACCTCCCTCATCTCCTCTCCCCTCCTCCCTTCCCTCATGTGTTTCTCTCTCATCTCTCTGACTCTTTCTCTCAACCTCTCTCTCCCTTCTCCTTGTGTTGCAGCTACTCCCTTAGCCGTCCACCTCTACTCAGCATCACCTCCTCATGGGTTGCTCTCTCAACCCCCTTCAACTTCACTCCACCTCTCCCTCTACCCTTCTCATGGCTACTAACCTCAACCCCCTCACCTCTAATCACCAACTTTTCCTTGTGGCTGCCCCACTCCCCAACAAAAGAAAAAAGAAAAATATGTGTCCCACCTTCCCCTCCCCTCTCCTTATGGTTGCTCCCTCCTTATCTCTCTCTCTCTCTCTCTCTCTCTCTCTCTCTCTCTCTCTCCCCCTATCCCCCCCTCCCCCCCCCCCTCTCTCTCTCTCTCCCTCTCTCTCTCTCTCCTCCTTAGCCCTCTCCTTATGGTTGCTCCCCTCCTTAGCCCTCTCTCTCTCTCTCTCTCTCTCTCTCTCCTCCTCCCCGCTCTTACTCTATCACTCTATCCTCTCCTATTTTTGCTCTCTCTATCTTTCTTTGTCCCTTTGATATATATCTCTCTCTCTCTCTCTCCCCTCTCTCTCTCCTCTCTCTTTCTCTCACTTTGCTCTCTCTCTCTCTCTCTCCTCTCTCTATCTCTCTTTGTCACTTTGCACTCTCTCTCTCTCTCTCTCTCTCTATAGCTTGCAATTGCCACCGTAATCTGCACGACTCCCACTACATTGTCATAGCTCATCCCCCATAGTAGTAGCTGGAAGAGGCACCAGCAATAGTAGCATAATGAAGTAGCCAATAGCTATAGTAGGACGAGCAACAATGGTAACAATTTTGGGGAAATCTCACTCCCTCCTATACCCTTTCCATGGATTGACCCCAATCCTTTGAGCCCTCCCTCAATTCCTCTCCTCTTCTCCCCCCAATAGATCATCGTTAAGATCAATGGCACGATGCATGATTGATAGGTTTGTTCTTTCCCCTAACCCTTCATTTAGAGGAGCAAGAATAATAACTCTAGGGAAATCTCAGGCTCAAGGGTGACAAAGACCGACCATGGTTAAGGGTTCTTGTCTAGTGAGAGTGGGGACATAGCTGAGTGGTCCATAAGCTTATATGGTCTTCATGTCACAATTCACAGGACCTTGGTAAGGAGAAGCCAAAAGTGTCTAAAGCACACTTGAACATGGGATTCTGTCTTCTCTCCTCTCTTCCTAGCTATCTCGCCACCCCCTCCTCTCTACCTCTCTCGATTCCCCTAATAGCTTCATGGACTCTCTAGTCTCTCTCCCTTCATAACCGTCACCAAGCTCCTTGTAGAAACTTCTCTCTCAACCCCCCCATACCTTTGCTCCACCTGGCCCTCCCCTTCTTACAATTACTGAATCGTTAGCCCGCTCACATCCCCTCTCCTCATCATTGCTCCCTAACCTCACATATCCTTGTGGTTGCCCATCACCTCCCCACTCCTTGTGGCTCCTCCCCTCACCTCCTCTGTTCTCATGGCCTTACCTCCGCTCACCACCCCACCTTGTGCGACTCCTCTCTCAGCCCTCCTACCTTCTTTCCACCTTGTGGGACATCCCCCTCACCTCAACTCCACCTTGTGCGACATGCCCCTCACCTCCCCTTGGATTTGCTCTCTTCATCCCTCCTCCACCTCTTGCTCCCCTCTCCCTGTGGTGCAGCTACTTCCTTAGCGGTGCACCTCTACTCATCATCACCTCCTCAGGGGTTGCTCTCTCAACCCCCTTCATTTTCACTCCACCTCTCCCTCTTCCCTTCTCATGGCTACTCCCTCAACCCCCTCACCTCTAATCACCAACTTTTCCTTGTGGCTGCCCCCCCCCCTCGTAGCAAAAGAAAAAAGAAAAATATGTCTCCCACCTTCCCCTCTCCTTATGGCTGCTCCCTCCTTAGCCCTCTCTCTCTCTCTCTCTCTCTCTCTCTCTCTCTCTCTCTCTCTCTCTCTCTCTCTCTCTCTCCTCCTCCCCGCTCTCACTCTGTCACTCTATCCTCTCCTCTTTTTGCTCTCTCTATCTCTCTGTGTTGCTTTGATCTC